>NW_028321454.1:0-90000 GCF_062004578.1 Staurois parvus
AACGTTGAGCACATATATGGTGGAGGACATTGAGCAGATATATGGTGCAGGACGGTGAGCAGATATATGGTGGAGGACATTGAGCACATATATGGTGGAGGACATTGAGCACATATATGGTGGAGGACATTGAGCACATATATGGTGGAGGACATTGAGCACATATATGGTGGAGGACATTGGGTTGATTCAGGATTATTATTCTTTGTTTTGGTTTTTGTATTTAATTTCTTACTTTTTCACATTTTTGGATTCATCAGTATTGTGCAATTTCTTTTTTGAGGTTGTGCAGCATTTTTTCTTCACCTTTATTCTGAAAGCAAGATATCCCGCCTCACATGACCAACCTGTTTTATTGATCAGCCAATAAGGAGCCGAGATGAATATTTTCAGGGATCCCTCCGCCCGGCACATGATGCGTATGGTGAGGTTCAGCAGCCTCTTGTTGGTGTCGTAGAGTCTCATCCTCACCATGTAGTTCTGAGTCCCGGGGGGGATGAGCAGCTCCTTGCAGTACGGGAAGTTCTCCAGGGAGATTCCTGTACAATAACAATGATGAATATTAGATGATGAGATACGAGGAGAAGCCGAGGGGGAGCTGGGGGGAGCAGAGGAAGAGCTGAGGGGGAGCAGAGGAAGAGCTGAGGGGGAGCAGAGGAAGAGCTGAGGGGGAGCAGAGGAAGAGCTGAGGGGGAGCGAGGAGGAGCCAGAGGAGGAGCCGAGGAGGAGCCAGAGGAGGAGCCGAGGGGGAGCCGGAGGGGAGCCGAGGGGAGCCGAGGGGGAGCCGGAGGGGAGCCGAGGGGGAGAGGGGGAGCCGGAGGGGAGCCGAGGGGGAGAGGGGGAGCCGGAGGGGAGCCGAGGGGGAGAGGGGGAGCCGGAGGGGAGCCGAGGGGGAGCGGAGGAGCCGAGGGGGAGCGGAGGAGCCGAGGGGGAGCAGATGGGGAGCCGAAGGGGAGCAGAGGAGGAGCAGAGGAGGAGCAGAGGAGGAGCAGAGGAGGAGCCGAGGCGGAGCCAGGGGGGAGCAGAGGAGGAGCAGAGGAGGAGCCGAGGAGGAGCAGAGGAGGAGCCGAGGCGGAGCCAGGGGGGAGCAGAGGAGGAGCCGAGGCGGAGCCAGGGGGGAGCAGAGGAGGAGCCGAGGCGGAGCCAGGGGGGAGCAGAGGAGGAGCCGAGGCGGAGCCAGGGGGGAGCAGAGGAGGAGCCGAGGCGGAGCCAGGGGGGAGCAGAGGAGGAGCCGAGGCGGAGCCAGGGGGGGAGCAGAGGAGGAGCCGAGGCGGAGCCAGGGGGGAGCAGAGGAGGAGCCGAGGCGGAGCCGAGGAGGAGCCGAGGCGGAGCCAGGGGGAGCCGAGGGGGAGCCGAGGAGGAGCCGAGGGGGAGCCGAGGAGGAGCCAAGGCGGAGCCAGGGGGAGCAGAGGAGGAGCCGAGGTGGAGCCAGGGGGAGCCAGGGAGGAGCCGAGGCGGAGCCAGGGAGGAGCCGAGGCGGAGCCAGGGGGGAGCCGAGGCGGAGCCAGGGGGGAGCCGAGGCGGAGCCAGGGGGGAGCCGAGGCGGAGCCAGGGGGGAGCCGAGGCGGAGCCAGGGGGGAGCCGAGGCGGAGCCAGGGGGGAGCCGAGGCGGAGCCAGGGGGGAGCCGAGGCGGAGCCAGGGGGGAGCCGAGGAGGAGCCAGGGGGAGCAGAGGAGGAGCCAGGGGGGAGCAGAGGGGGAGAAGAGGAGGAGCCAGGGGGGAGAAGAGGAGGAGCCAGGGGGGAGAAGAGGAGGAGCCAGGGGGAGAAGAGGAGGAGCCAGGGGGGAGAAGAGGAGGAGCCAGGGGGGAGAAGAGGAGAGCCAGGGGGGAGAAGAGGAGGAGCCGAGGCGGAGAAGAGGAGGAGCCGAGGCGGAGAAGAGGAGGAGCCGAGGCGGAGCAGAGGAGGAGCCGAGGCAGAGCAGAGGAGGAGCCGAGGCGGAGCAGAGGAGGAGCCGAGGCGGAGCAGAGGAGGAGCCGAGGCGGAGCGTACAATAACATGGTACCCCCCGCAGTAACCCCATCCCCAGATATAATCCCCCCCTACAATGCGGGTCCTACTGACAGGAGACGAACACTCACCCATAACATGGTACCCCCCGCAGTAACCCCATCCCAAGATATATTCCCCCCCTACAATGCGGGTCCTCCTGACACGAGACGCTCACCCAGCTCGAAGTTCTGAGACGTGTCGGCGGTGGGGAGTGCCGTCTCCTTCCCGTGTTTCAGGGTTCCTTTTATCGGGGTTCCTTTGACATAGAAGTTGAGCTCGCAGGGCAGCAGGTTGCAGATGACGACGGTCGGCAGAAGGAAGATGCTGTGACCCGGCTGCCTGTAGATCTGCTTGGCGCTGTCTGAGAAGGTACTGGAGGGCATATAATCCGGGTAATTGTCCTTCTTCAGAGCCACACAGAACCTGAGAGGGGAAAAGAACAGAAATCCAGAGAATGGCCAACCTCAGGAACAACCGGATATCCGTCATATGAAGTGTGACTGGAGGCAAGTGTGTGTCTCTGTTCAGGAGGAGGTGTGGGAGGGTTGGATCCTCTGTCAGGGATACATGGCGGCCTGTGTCCTCTCCAGAGAGAATGACTCTAGTTCAGGGGTGGCCAACTGTGGCCCTACAGCTGTTGTAGAACTACAAGTCCCATGAGGCATTGGGAAACTAACTCCTAAAGGCAGAGGCATGATGGGACTTGTAGTTCACCAACAGCTGGAGGGCCACAGTTGCCCACCCCTGCTCTAGTTTGTACAAGTGACTATTATCTGGGACTGAAAATGTTGAGGAATTCCTCAAAGAGGAAGGGAATCTGCCCCTCGTAGATTGTAAGCTCCCAGGATCAGCCCCTCCCTCGTAGATTGTAAGCTCCCAGGATCAGCCCCTCCCACGTAGATTGTAAGCTCCCAGGATCAGCCCCTCCCACGTAGATTGTAAGCTCCCGGGATCAGCCCCTCCCTCTTAGATTGTAAGCTCCTGGGATCAGGGCCCTCCCTCTTAGATTGTAAGCCCCCAGGATCAGCCCCTCCCTCTTAGATTGTAAGCTCCCGGGATCAGCCCCTCCCTCTTAGATTGTAAGCTCCCAGGATCAGCCCCTCCCTCTTAGATTGTAAACTCCCAGGATCAGCCCCTCCCTCTTAGATTGTAAACTCCCAGGATCAGCCCCTCCCTCTTAGACTGTAAGCTCCCAGGATCAGCCCCTCCCTCTTAGATTGTAAACTCCCAGGATCAGCCCCTCCCTCTTAGTTTGTATACTCCCAGGATCAGCCCCTCCCTCTTAGATTGTAAACTCCCAGGATCAGCTCCTCCCTCTTAGTTTGTAAACTCCCGGGATCAGCCCCTCCCTCTTAGACTGTGAACTCCCGGGATCAGCCCCTCCCTCTTAGATTGTAAACCCCCGGGATCAGCCCCTCCCTCTTAGATTGTAAACCCCCGGGATCAGCCCCTCCCTCTTAGACTGTAAGCTCCCAGGATCAGCCCCTCCCTCTTAGATTGTAAGCTCCCAGGATCAGCCCCTCCCTCTTAGACTGTAAGCTCCCAGGATCAGCCCCTCCCTCTTAGATTGTAAACTCCCAGGGTCAGGGCCCTCCCTCTTAGATTGTAAGCTCCCAGGATCAGGCCCTCCCTCTTAGATTGTAAGCTCCCAGGATCAGCCCCTCCCTCTTAGACTGTCAGCTCCCAGGGTTAGCCCCCCCCTCTTAGATTGTAAGCTCCCAGGATATGCCCCTCCCTCTTAGATTGTAAGCTCCCAGGATCAGCCCCTCCCTCTTAGACTGTAAGCTCCCAGGATCAGCCCCTCCCTCTTAGATTGTAAGCTCCCAGGATCAGGCCCTCCCTCTTAGATTGTAAGCTCCCGGGATCAGCCCCTCCCTCTTAGATTGTAAGCTCCCAGGATCAGCCCCTCCCTCTTAGACTGTAAGCTCCCAGGATCAGACCCTCCCTCTTAGATTGTAAGCTCCCAGGATCAGCCCCTCCCTCTTAGACTGTAAGCTCCCAGGATCAGCCCCTCCCTCTTAGATTGTAAGCTCCCAGGGTCAGGGTCTCCTTCCTAGATTGTAAGCTCCCAGGATCAGGCCCCTCCCTCTTAGATTGTAAACTCCCAGGATCAAGCCCCTCCCTCTTAGATTGTAAGCTCCTGGGATCAGCCCCTCCCTCTTAGATTGTAAGCTCCCAGGATCAGCCCCTCCCTCTTAGACTGCAAGCTCCCAGGATCAGCCCCTCCCTCTTAGATTGTAAGCTCCCAGGGTCAGGCCCCTCCCTCTTAGATTGTAAGCTCCCAGGATCAGGCCCCTCCCTCTTAGATTGTAAACTCCCAGGATCAGCCCCTCCCTCTTAGATTATCAGCTCCCAGGATCAGCCCCTCCCTCTTAGATTGTAAGCTCCCAGGATCAGCCCCTCTCTCATAGATTGTAAGCTCCCAGGATCAGCCCCTCCCTCTTAGACTGTAAGCTCCCAGGATCAGTCCCTCCCTCTTAGATTGTAAGCTCCCAGGGTCAGGGCCCTCCATCTTAGATTGTAAACTCCCAGGGTCAGCCCCTCCCTCTTAGATTGTAAGCTCCCAGGATCAGCCCCTCCCTCATAGATTGTAAGCTCCCAGGATCAGCCCCTCCCTCATAGATTGTAAGCTCCCAGGATCAGCCCCTCCCTCTTAGACTGTAAGCTCCCAGGATCAGCCCCTCCCTCTTAGACTGTAAGCTCCCAGGATCAGCCCCTCCCTCTTAGATTGTAAGCTCCCGGGATCAGCCCCTCCCTCTTAGATTGTAAGCTCCCGGGATCAACCTCTCCCTCTTAGATAGTAAGCTCCCAGGATCAGGCCCCTCCCTCTTAGATTGTAAACTCCCAGGATCAGGCCCCTCCCTCTTAGATTGTAAGCTCCCGGGATCAGCCCCTCCCTCTTAGATTGAAAGCTCCCAGGATCAGCCCCTCCCTCTTAGATTGTAAGCTCCCAGGGTCAGGGCCCTCCCTCTTAGATTGTAAGCTCCCAGGATCAGGCCCCTCCCTCTTAGATTGTAAGCTCCCAGGATCAGCCCCTCCCTCTTAGATTGTAAACTCCCAGGATCAGACCCTCCCTCTTAGATTGTAAGCTCCCAGGACCTGGGCCCTCCCTCTTAGATTGTAAACTCCCAGGGTCAGGGCCCTCCCTCTTAGATTGTAAGCTCCCGGGATCAGCCTCTCCCTCTTAGATTGTAAGCTCCCAGGATCAGGCCCTCCCTCTTAGATTGTAAGCTCCCAGGATCAGCCCCTCCCTCTTAGACTGTCAGCTCCCAGGGTTAGCCCCCCCCTCTTAGATTGTAAGCTCCCAGGATATGCCCCTCCCTCTTAGATTGTAAACTCCCAGGATCAGCCCCTCCCTCTTAGATTGTAAACTCCCAGGATCAGCCCCTCCCTCTTAGACTGTAAGCTCCCAGGATCAGCCCCTCCCTCTTAGATTGTAAACTCCCAGGATCAGCCCCTCCCTCTTAGTTTGTATACTCCCAGGATCAGCCCCTCCCTCTTAGATTGTAAACTCCCAGGATCAGCTCCTCCCTCTTAGTTTGTAAACTCCCGGGATCAGCCCCTCCCTCTTAGACTGTGAACTCCCGGGATCAGCCCCTCCCTCTTAGATTGTAAACCCCCGGGATCAGCCCCTCCCTCTTAGATTGTAAACCCCCGGGATCAGCCCCTCCCTCTTAGACTGTAAGCTCCCAGGATCAGCCCCTCCCTCTTAGATTGTAAGCTCCCAGGATCAGCCCCTCCCTCTTAGACTGTAAGCTCCCAGGATCAGCCCCTCCCTCTTAGATTGTAAACTCCCAGGATCAGACCCTCCCTCTTAGATTGTAAGCTCCCAGGACCTGGGCCCTCCCTCTTAGATTGTAAACTCCCAGGGTCAGGGCCCTCCCTCTTAGATTGTAAGCTCCCAGGATCAGGCCCTCCCTCTTAGATTGTAAGCTCCCAGGATCAGCCCCTCCCTCTTAGACTGTCAGCTCCCAGGGTTAGCCCCCCCCTCTTAGATTGTAAGCTCCCAGGATATGCCCCTCCCTCTTAGATTGTAAGCTCCCAGGATCAGCCCCTCCCTCTTAGACTGTAAGCTCCCAGGATCAGCCCCTCCCTCTTAGATTGTAAGCTCCCAGGATCAGGCCCTCCCTCTTAGATTGTAAGCTCCCGGGATCAGCCCCTCCCTCTTAGATTGTAAGCTCCCAGGATCAGCCCCTCCCTCTTAGACTGTAAGCTCCCAGGATCAGACCCTCCCTCTTAGATTGTAAGCTCCCAGGATCAGCCCCTCCCTCTTAGACTGTAAGCTCCCAGGATCAGCCCCTCCCTCTTAGATTGTAAGCTCCCAGGGTCAGGGTCTCCTTCCTAGATTGTAAGCTCCCAGGATCAGGCCCCTCCCTCTTAGATTGTAAACTCCCAGGATCAAGCCCCTCCCTCTTAGATTGTAAGCTCCTGGGATCAGCCCCTCCCTCTTAGATTGTAAGCTCCCAGGATCAGCCCCTCCCTCTTAGTTTGTATACTCCCAGGATCAGCCCCTCCCTCTTAGATTGTAAACTCCCAGGATCAGCTCCTCCCTCTTAGTTTGTAAACTCCCGGGATCAGCCCCTCCCTCTTAGACTGTGAACTCCCGGGATCAGCCCCTCCCTCTTAGATTGTAAACCCCCGGGATCAGCCCCTCCCTCTTAGATTGTAAACCCCCGGGATCAGCCCCTCCCTCTTAGACTGTAAGCTCCCAGGATCAGCCCCTCCCTCTTAGATTGTAAGCTCCCAGGATCAGCCCCTCCCTCTTAGACTGTAAGCTCCCAGGATCAGCCCCTCCCTCTTAGATTGTAAACTCCCAGGATCAGACCCTCCCTCTTAGATTGTAAGCTCCCAGGACCTGGGCCCTCCCTCTTAGATTGTAAACTCCCAGGGTCAGGGCCCTCCCTCTTAGATTGTAAGCTCCCAGGATCAGGCCCTCCCTCTTAGATTGTAAGCTCCCAGGATCAGCCCCTCCCTCTTAGACTGTCAGCTCCCAGGGTTAGCCCCCCCCTCTTAGATTGTAAGCTCCCAGGATATGCCCCTCCCTCTTAGATTGTAAGCTCCCAGGATCAGCCCCTCCCTCTTAGACTGTAAGCTCCCAGGATCAGCCCCTCCCTCTTAGATTGTAAGCTCCCAGGATCAGGCCCTCCCTCTTAGATTGTAAGCTCCCGGGATCAGCCCCTCCCTCTTAGATTGTAAGCTCCCAGGATCAGCCCCTCCCTCTTAGACTGTAAGCTCCCAGGATCAGACCCTCCCTCTTAGATTGTAAGCTCCCAGGATCAGCCCCTCCCTCTTAGACTGTAAGCTCCCAGGATCAGCCCCTCCCTCTTAGATTGTAAGCTCCCAGGGTCAGGGTCTCCTTCCTAGATTGTAAGCTCCCAGGATCAGGCCCCTCCCTCTTAGATTGTAAACTCCCAGGATCAAGCCCCTCCCTCTTAGATTGTAAGCTCCTGGGATCAGCCCCTCCCTCTTAGATTGTAAGCTCCCAGGATCAGCCCCTCCCTCTTAGACTGCAAGCTCCCAGGATCAGCCCCTCCCTCTTAGATTGTAAGCTCCCAGGGTCAGGCCCCTCCCTCTTAGATTGTAAGCTCCCAGGATCAGGCCCCTCCCTCTTAGATTGTAAACTCCCAGGATCAGCCCCTCCCTCTTAGATTATCAGCTCCCAGGATCAGCCCCTCCCTCTTAGATTGTAAGCTCCCAGGATCAGCCCCTCTCTCATAGATTGTAAGCTCCCAGGATCAGCCCCTCCCTCTTAGACTGTAAGCTCCCAGGATCAGTCCCTCCCTCTTAGATTGTAAGCTCCCAGGGTCAGGGCCCTCCATCTTAGATTGTAAACTCCCAGGGTCAGCCCCTCCCTCTTAGATTGTAAGCTCCCAGGATCAGCCCCTCCCTCATAGATTGTAAGCTCCCAGGATCAGCCCCTCCCTCATAGATTGTAAGCTCCCAGGATCAGCCCCTCCCTCTTAGACTGTAAGCTCCCAGGATCAGCCCCTCCCTCTTAGACTGTAAGCTCCCGGGGATCAGCCCCTCCCTCTTAGATTGTAAGCTCCCGGGATCAGCCCCTCCCTCTTAGATTGTAAGCTCCCGGGATCAACCTCTCCCTCTTAGATAGTAAGCTCCCAGGATCAGGCCCCTCCCTCTTAGATTGTAAACTCCCAGGATCAGGCCCCTCCCTCTTAGATTGTAAGCTCCCGGGATCAGCCCCTCCCTCTTAGATTGTAAACTCCCAGGATCAGACCCTCCCTCTTAGATTGTAAGCTCCCAGGACCTGGGCCCTCCCTCTTAGATTGTAAACTCCCAGGGTCAGGGCCCTCCCTCTTAGATTGTAAGCTCCCGGGATCAGCCTCTCCCTCTTAGATTGTAAGCTCCCAGGATCAGGCCCTCCCTCTTAGATTGTAAGCTCCCAGGATCAGCCCCTCCCTCTTAGACTGTCAGCTCCCAGGGTTAGCCCCCCCCTCTTAGATTGTAAGCTCCCAGGATATGCCCCTCCCTCTTAGATTGTAAGCTCCCAGGATCAGCCCCTCCCTCTTAGACTGTAAGCTCCCAGGGTTAGCCCCTCCCCCCTTAGATTGTAAGCTCCCAGGATCAGGCCCTCCCTCTTAGATTGTAAGCTCCCGGGATCAACCCCTCCCTCTTAGATTGTAAGCTCCCAGGATCAGCCCCTCCCTCTTAGACTGTAAGCTCCCAGGATCAGGCCCCTCCCTCTTAGACTGTAAGCTCCCAGGATCAGGCCCCTCCCTCTTAGATTGTAAGCTCCCAGGATCAGCCCCTCCCTCTTAGACTGTAAGCTCCCAGGATCAGCCCCTCCCTCTTAGACTGTAAGCTCCCAGGATCAGCCCCTCCCTCTTAGATTGTAAGCTCCCAGGGTCAGGGTCTCCTTCCTAGATTGTAAGCTCCCAGGATCAGGCCCCTCCCTCTTAGATTGTAAACTCCCAGGATCAAGCCCCTCCCTCTTAGATTGTAAGCTCCTGGGATCAGCCCCTCCCTCTTAGATTGTAAGCTCCCAGGATCAGCCCCTCCCTCTTAGACTGCAAGCTCCCAGGATCAGCCCCTCCCTCTTAGATTGTAAGCTCCCAGGGTCAGGCCCCTCCCTCTTAGATTGTAAGCTCCCAGGATCAGGCCCCTCCCTCTTAGATTGTAAACTCCCAGGATCAGCCCCTCCCTCTTAGATTATCAGCTCCCAGGATCAGCCCCTCCCTCTTAGATTGTAAGCTCCCAGGATCAGCCCCTCTCTCATAGATTGTAAGCTCCCAGGATCAGCCCCTCCCTCTTAGACTGTAAGCTCCCAGGATCAGTCCCTCCCTCTTAGATTGTAAGCTCCCAGGGTCAGGGCCCTCCATCTTAGATTGTAAACTCCCAGGGTCAGCCCCTCCCTCTTAGATTGTAAGCTCCCAGGATCAGCCCCTCCCTCATAGATTGTAAGCTCCCAGGATCAGCCCCTCCCTCTTAGACTGTAAGCTCCCAGGATCAGCCCCTCCCTCTTAGACTGTAAGCTCCCAGGATCAGCCCCTCCCTCTTAGATTGTAAGCTCCCGGGATCAGCCCCTCCCTCTTAGATTGTAAGCTCCCGGGATCAACCTCTCCCTCTTAGATAGTAAGCTCCCAGGGTCAGGGTCTCCTTCCTAGATTGTAAGCTCCCAGGATCAGGCCCCTCCCTCTTAGATTGTAAACTCCCAGGATCAGGCCCCTCCCTCTTAGATTGTAAGCTCCCGGGATCAGCCCCTCCCTCTTAGATTGAAAGCTCCCAGGATCAGCCCCTCCCTCTTAGATTGTAAGCTCCCAGGGTCAGGGCCCTCCCTCTTAGATTGTAAGCTCCCAGGATCAGGCCCCTCCCTCTTAGATTGTAAGCTCCCAGGATCAGGCCCCTCCCTCTTAGATTGTAAGCTCCCAGGATCAGCCCCTCCCTCATAGATTGTAAGCTCCCAGGATCAGCCTCTCCCTCTTAGATTGTAAGCTCCCGGGATCAGCCCCTCCCTCTTAGATTGTAAGCTCCCAGGATCAGCCTCTCCCTCTTAGATTGTAAGCTCCCAGGATCAGCCCCTCCCTCTTAGATTGTAAGCTCCCGGGATCAGCCCCTCCCTCTTAGATTGTAAACTCCCAGGGTCAGGGTCTCCTTCCTAGATTGTAAGCTCCCAGGATCAGGCCCCTCCCTCTTAGATTGTAAGCTCCCAGGATCAGGCCCCTCCCTCTTAGATTGTAAGCTCCCGGGATCAGCCCCTCCCTCTTAGATTGTAAGCTCCCAGGATCAGCCCCTCCCTCTTAGATTGTAAGCTCCCAGGATCAGCCCCTCCCTCTTAGACTGTAAGCTCCCAGGATCAGCCTCTCCCTCTTAGATTGTAAGCTCCCAGGGTCAGGCCCCTCCCTCTTAGATTGTAAGCTCCCAGGGTCAGGGCCCTCCCTCCTAGATTGTAAGCTCCCAGGATCAGGCCCCTCCCTCTTAGATTGTAAGCTCCCAGGATCAGGCCCCTCCCTCTTAGATTTTAAACTCCCAGGATCAGCCCCTCCCTCTTAGATTATCAGCTCCCAGGATCAGCCCCTCCCTCTTAGATTATCAGCTCCCAGGATCAGCCCCTCCCTCTTAGATTGTAAGCTCCCAGGATCAGCCCCTCCCTCATAGATTGTAAGCTCCCAGCATCAGCCCCTCCCTCTTAGACTGTAAGCTCCCAGGATCAGCCCCTCCCTCTTAGATTGTAAGCTCCCAGGGTCAGGGCCCTCCCTCTTAGATTGTAAGCTCCCAGGGTCAGCCCCTCCCTCTTAGATTGTAAGCTCCCAGGGTCAGCCCCTCCCTCTTAGACTGTAAGCTCCCAGGGTCAGCCCCTCCCTCTTAGATTGTAAGCTCCCAGGATCAGCCCCTCCCTCTTAGATTGTAAGCTCCCAGGATCAGCCCCTCCCTCTTAAGACTGTAAGCTCCCAGGGTTAGCCCCTCCCTCTTAGATTGTAAGCTCCCAGGATCAGCCCCTCCCTCTTAGATTGTAAACTCCCAGAATCAGCCCCTCCCTCTTAGATTGTAAGCTCCCAGAATCAGCCCCTCCCTCTTAGATTGTAAGCTCCCGGGATCAGCCCCTCCCTCTTAGATTGTAAGCTCCCAGGATCAGCCCCTCCCTCTTAGATTGTAAGCTCCCAGGATCAGCCCCTCCCTCTTAGATTGTAAGCTCCCGGGATCAGCCCCTCCCTCTTAGATTGTAAGCTCCCGGGATCAGCCCCTCCCTCTTAGATTGTAAACTCCCGGGATCAGCCCCTCCCTCTTAGATTGTAAGCTCCCAGGGTCAGGGTCTCCTTCCTAGATTGTAAGCTCCCAGGATCAGGCCCCTCCCTCTTAGATTGTAAACTCCCAGGATCAGGCCCCTCCCTCTTAGATTGTAAACTCCCAGGATCAGGCCCCTCCCTCTTAGATTTTAAGCTCCCGGGATCAGCCCCTCCCTCTTAGATTGTAAGCTCCCAGGATCAGCCCCTCCCTCTTAGACTGTAAGCTCCCAGGATCAGCCCCTCCCTCTTAGATTGTAAGCTCCCAGGGTCAGGCCCCTCCCTCTTAGATTGTAAGCTCCCAGGGTCAGGGCCCTCCCTCTTAGATTGTAAGCTCCCAGGATCAGGCCCCTCCCTCTTAGATTGTAAGCTCCCAGGATCAGCCCCTCCCTCATAGATTGTAAGCTCCCAGGATCAGCCCCTCCCTCTTAGACTGTAAGCTCCCAGGATCAGGCCCCTCCCTCTTAGATTGTAAACTCCCAGGATCAGGCCCCTCCCTCTTAGATTGTAAGCTCCCGGGATCAGCCCCTCCCTCTTAGATTGTAAACTCCCAGGATCAGACCCTCCCTCTTAGATTGTAAGCTCCCAGGACCTGGGCCCTCCCTCTTAGATTGTAAACTCCCAGGGTCAGGGCCCTCCCTCTTAGATTGTAAGCTCCCGGGATCAGCCTCTCCCTCTTAGATTGTAAGCTCCCAGGATCAGGCCCTCCCTCTTAGATTGTAAGCTCCCAGGATCAGCCCCTCCCTCTTAGACTGTCAGCTCCCAGGGTTAGCCCCCCCCTCTTAGATTGTAAGCTCCCAGGATATGCCCCTCCCTCTTAGATTGTAAGCTCCCAGGATCAGCCCCTCCCTCTTAGACTGTAAGCTCCCAGGGTTAGCCCCTCCCCCCTTAGATTGTAAGCTCCCAGGATCAGGCCCTCCCTCTTAGATTGTAAGCTCCCGGGATCAACCCCTCCCTCTTAGATTGTAAGCTCCCAGGATCAGCCCCTCCCTCTTAGACTGTAAGCTCCCAGGATCAGGCCCCTCCCTCTTAGACTGTAAGCTCCCAGGATCAGGCCCCTCCCTCTTAGATTGTAAGCTCCCAGGATCAGCCCCTCCCTCTTAGACTGTAAGCTCCCAGGATCAGCCCCTCCCTCTTAGACTGTAAGCTCCCAGGATCAGCCCCTCCCTCTTAGATTGTAAGCTCCCAGGGTCAGGGTCTCCTTCCTAGATTGTAAGCTCCCAGGATCAGGCCCCTCCCTCTTAGATTGTAAACTCCCAGGATCAAGCCCCTCCCTCTTAGATTGTAAGCTCCTGGGATCAGCCCCTCCCTCTTAGATTGTAAGCTCCCAGGATCAGCCCCTCCCTCTTAGACTGCAAGCTCCCAGGATCAGCCCCTCCCTCTTAGATTGTAAGCTCCCAGGGTCAGGCCCCTCCCTCTTAGATTGTAAGCTCCCAGGATCAGGCCCCTCCCTCTTAGATTGTAAACTCCCAGGATCAGCCCCTCCCTCTTAGATTATCAGCTCCCAGGATCAGCCCCTCCCTCTTAGATTGTAAGCTCCCAGGATCAGCCCCTCTCTCATAGATTGTAAGCTCCCAGGATCAGCCCCTCCCTCTTAGACTGTAAGCTCCCAGGATCAGTCCCTCCCTCTTAGATTGTAAGCTCCCAGGGTCAGGGCCCTCCATCTTAGATTGTAAACTCCCAGGGTCAGCCCCTCCCTCTTAGATTGTAAGCTCCCAGGATCAGCCCCTCCCTCATAGATTGTAAGCTCCCAGGATCAGCCCCTCCCTCTTAGACTGTAAGCTCCCAGGATCAGCCCCTCCCTCTTAGACTGTAAGCTCCCAGGATCAGCCCCTCCCTCTTAGATTGTAAGCTCCCGGGATCAGCCCCTCCCTCTTAGATTGTAAGCTCCCGGGATCAACCTCTCCCTCTTAGATAGTAAGCTCCCAGGGTCAGGGTCTCCTTCCTAGATTGTAAGCTCCCAGGATCAGGCCCCTCCCTCTTAGATTGTAAACTCCCAGGATCAGGCCCCTCCCTCTTAGATTGTAAGCTCCCGGGATCAGCCCCTCCCTCTTAGATTGAAAGCTCCCAGGATCAGCCCCTCCCTCTTAGATTGTAAGCTCCCAGGGTCAGGGCCCTCCCTCTTAGATTGTAAGCTCCCAGGATCAGGCCCCTCCCTCTTAGATTGTAAGCTCCCAGGATCAGGCCCCTCCCTCTTAGATTGTAAGCTCCCAGGATCAGCCCCTCCCTCATAGATTGTAAGCTCCCAGGATCAGCCTCTCCCTCTTAGATTGTAAGCTCCCGGGATCAGCCCCTCCCTCTTAGATTGTAAGCTCCCAGGATCAGCCTCTCCCTCTTAGATTGTAAGCTCCCAGGATCAGCCCCTCCCTCTTAGATTGTAAGCTCCCGGGATCAGCCCCTCCCTCTTAGATTGTAAACTCCCAGGGTCAGGGTCTCCTTCCTAGATTGTAAGCTCCCAGGATCAGGCCCCTCCCTCTTAGATTGTAAGCTCCCAGGATCAGGCCCCTCCCTCTTAGATTGTAAGCTCCCGGGATCAGCCCCTCCCTCTTAGATTGTAAGCTCCCAGGATCAGCCCCTCCCTCTTAGATTGTAAGCTCCCAGGATCAGCCCCTCCCTCTTAGACTGTAAGCTCCCAGGATCAGCCTCTCCCTCTTAGATTGTAAGCTCCCAGGGTCAGGCCCCTCCCTCTTAGATTGTAAGCTCCCAGGGTCAGGGCCCTCCCTCCTAGATTGTAAGCTCCCAGGATCAGGCCCCTCCCTCTTAGATTGTAAGCTCCCAGGATCAGGCCCCTCCCTCTTAGATTTTAAACTCCCAGGATCAGCCCCTCCCTCTTAGATTATCAGCTCCCAGGATCAGCCCCTCCCTCTTAGATTATCAGCTCCCAGGATCAGCCCCTCCCTCTTAGATTGTAAGCTCCCAGGATCAGCCCCTCCCTCATAGATTGTAAGCTCCCAGCATCAGCCCCTCCCTCTTAGACTGTAAGCTCCCAGGATCAGCCCCTCCCTCTTAGATTGTAAGCTCCCAGGGTCAGGGCCCTCCCTCTTAGATTGTAAGCTCCCAGGGTCAGCCCCTCCCTCTTAGATTGTAAGCTCCCAGGGTCAGCCCCTCCCTCTTAGACTGTAAGCTCCCAGGGTCAGCCCCTCCCTCTTAGATTGTAAGCTCCCAGGATCAGCCCCTCCCTCTTAGATTGTAAGCTCCCAGGATCAGCCCCTCCCTCTTAAGACTGTAAGCTCCCAGGGTTAGCCCCTCCCTCTTAGATTGTAAGCTCCCAGGATCAGCCCCTCCCTCTTAGATTGTAAACTCCCAGAATCAGCCCCTCCCTCTTAGATTGTAAGCTCCCAGAATCAGCCCCTCCCTCTTAGATTGTAAGCTCCCGGGATCAGCCCCTCCCTCTTAGATTGTAAGCTCCCAGGATCAGCCCCTCCCTCTTAGATTGTAAGCTCCCAGGATCAGCCCCTCCCTCTTAGATTGTAAGCTCCCAGGATCAGCCCCTCCCTCTTAGATTGTAAGCTCCCGGGATCAGCCCCTCCCTCTTAGATTGTAAGCTCCCGGGATCAGCCCCTCCCTCTTAGATTGTAAGCTCCCAGGGTCAGGGTCTCCTTCCTAGATTGTAAGCTCCCAGGATCAGGCCCCTCCCTCTTAGATTGTAAACTCCCAGGATCAGGCCCCTCCCTCTTAGATTGTAAACTCCCAGGATCAGGCCCCTCCCTCTTAGATTTTAAGCTCCCGGGATCAGCCCCTCCCTCTTAGATTGTAAGCTCCCAGGATCAGCCCCTCCCTCTTAGACTGTAAGCTCCCAGGATCAGCCCCTCCCTCTTAGATTGTAAGCTCCCAGGGTCAGGCCCCTCCCTCTTAGATTGTAAGCTCCCAGGGTCAGGGCCCTCCCTCTTAGATTGTAAGCTCCCAGGATCAGGCCCCTCCCTCTTAGATTGTAAGCTCCCAGGATCAGCCCCTCCCTCATAGATTGTAAGCTCCCAGGATCAGCCCCTCCCTCTTAGACTGTAAGCTCCCAGGATCAGGCCCCTCCCTCTTAGATTGTAAACTCCCAGGATCAGCCCCTCCCTCTTAGATTATCAGCTCCCAGGATCAGCCCCTCCCTCTTAGATTGTAAGCTCCTAGGATCAGCCCCTCCCTCATAGATTGTAAGCTCCCAGCATCAGCCCCTCCCTCTTAGACTGTAAGCTCCCGGGATCAGCCCCTCCCTCTTAGATTGTAAACTCCCGGGATCAGCCCCTCCCTCTTAGATTGTAAACTCCCGGGATCAGCCCCTCCCTCTTAGATTGTAAGCTCCCAGGATCAGGCCCCTCCCTCTTAGATTGTAAACTCCCGGGATCAGGCCCCTCCCTCTTAGATTGTAAGCTCCCGGGATCAGCCCCTCCCTCTTAGAGTGTAAGCTCCCAGGATCAGCCCCTCCCTCTTAGAGTGTAAGCTCCCAGGATCAGCCCCTCCCTCTTAGACTGTAAGCTCCCAGGATCAGCCCCTCCCTCTTAGATTGTAAGCTCCCAGGGTCAGGCCCCTCCCTCTTAGATTGTAAACTCCCAGGGTCAGGGCCCTCCCTAAGCTCCCAGGATCAGGCCCCTCCCTCTTAGATTGTAAGCTCCCAGGATCAGGCCCCTCCCTCTTAGATTGTAAACTCCCAGGATCAGCCCCTCCCTCTTAGATTATCAGCTCCCAGGATCAGCCCCTCCCTCTTAGATTGTAAGCTCCCAGGATCAGCCCCTCCCTCATAGATTGTAAGCTCCCAGCATCAGCCCCTCCCTCTTAGACTGAAGGCTCCCAGGATCAGCCCCTCCCTCTTAGATTGTAAGCTCCCAGGGTCAGGGTCTCCTTCCTAGATTGTAAGCTCCCAGGATCAGGCCCCTCCCTCTTAGATTGTAAACTCCCGGGATCAGGCCCCTCCCTCTTAGATTGTAAGCTCCCGGGATCAGCCCTCCCTCTTAGATTGTAAGCTCCCAGGGTCAGCCCCTCCTCTTAGATTGTAAGCTCCCAGGGTCAGGGTCTCCTTCCTAGATTGTAAGCTCCCAGGATCAGGCCCCTCCCTCTTAGATTGTAAACTCCCGGGATCAGGCCCCTCCCTCTTAGATTGTAAGCTCCCGGGATCAGCCCTCCCTCTTAGAGTGTAAGCTCCCAGGATTAGCCCCTCCCTCTTAGACTGTAAGCTCCCAGGATCAGCCCCTCCCTCTTAGATTGTAAGCTCCCAGGGTCAGGCCCCTCCCTCTTAGATTGTAAGCTCCCATGGTCAGGGCCTCCTCTTAGATTGTATGCTCCCAGGATCAGGCCCCTCCCTCTTAGATTGTAAGCTCCCAGGATCAGGCCCCTCCCTCTTAGATTGTAAACTCCCAGGATCAAGCCCCTCCCTCATAGATTATCAGCTCCCAGGATCAGCCCCTCCCTCTTAGATTGTAAGCTCCCAGGATCAGCCCCTCCCTCATAGATTGTAAGCTCCCAGGATCAGCCCCTCCCTCTTAGATTGTAAGCTCCCAGAGTCAGGGCCCTCCCTCTTAGATTGTAAGCTCCCAGGGTCAGCCCCTCCCTCTTAGATTGTAAGCTCCCAGGGTCAGCCCCTCCCTCCTAGATTGTAAGCTCCCAGGGTTAGCCCCTCCCTCTTAGATTGTAAGCTCCCAGGATCAGCCCCTCCCTCTTAGACTGTAAGCTCCCAGGGTTAGCCTCTCCCTCTTAGATTGTAAGCTCCCAGGATCAGCCCCTCCCTCTTAGACTGTAAGCTCCCGGGATCAGCCCCTCCCTCTTAGATTGTAAGCTCCCAGGATCAGCCCCTCCCTCTTAGATTGTAAGCTCCCGGGATCAGCCCCTCCCTCTTAGATTGTAAGCTCCCGGGATCAGCCCCTCCCTCTTAGATTGTAAGCTGCCGGGATCAGCCCCTCCCCCTTAGATTGTAAGCTGCCAGGATCAGGGTCTCCTTCCTAGATTGTAAGCTCCCAGGATCAGGCCCCTCCCTCTTAGATTGTAAGCTCCCGGGATCAGCCCCTCCCTCTTAGATTGTAAGCTCCCAGGATCAGCCCCTCCCTCTTAGACTGTAAGCTCCCAGGATCAGCCCCTCCCTCTTAGATTGTAAGCTCCCAGGGTCAGGGCCCTCCCTCTTAGATTGTAAGCTCCCAGGGTCAGGGCCCTCCCTCTTAGATTGTAAGCTCCCAGGATCAGGCCCCTCCCTCTTAGATTGTAAGATCCCAGGATCAGCCCCTCCCTCATAGATTGTAAGCTCCCAGGATCAGCCCCTCCCTCTTAGACTGTAAGCTCCCAGGATCAGGCCCCTCCCTCTTAGATTGTAAGATCCCAGGATCAGGCCCCTCCCTCTTAGATTGTAAACTCCCAGGATCAGCCCCTCCCTCTTAGATTATCAGCTCCCAGGATCAGCCCCTCCCTCATAGATTGTAAGCTCCCAGGGTCAGGCCCCTCCCTCTTAGATTGTAAGCTCCCAGGATCAGCCCCTCCCTCATAGATTGTAAGCTCCCAGCATCAGCCCCTCCCTCTTAGATTGTAAACTCCCAGGATCAGCCCCTCCCTCTTAGACTGTAAGCTCCCAGGGTCAGCCCCTCCCTCTTAGATTGTAAGCTCCCAGGGTCAGCCCCTCCCTCTTAGATTGTAAGCTCCCAGGATCAGCCCCTCCCTCTTAGATTGTAAGCTCCCGGGATCAGCCCCTCCCTCTTAGATTGTAAACTCCCAGGGTTAGCCCCTCCCTCTTAGATTGTAAGCTCCCAGGATCAGCCCCTCCCTCTTAGATTGTAAGCTCCCGGGATCAGCCCCTCCCTCTTAGATTGTAAGCTCCCAGGATCAGCCCCTCCCTCTTAGATTGTAAGCTCCCAGGATCAGCCCCTCCCTCTTAGATTGTAAGCTCCCAGGATCAGGCCCCTCCCTCTTAGATTGTAAGCTCCCAGGATCAGGCCCCTCCCTCTTAGATTGTAAACTCCCAGGATCAGCCCCTCCCTCTTAGATTATCAGCTCCCAGGATCAGCCCCTCCCTCTTAGATTGTAAGCTCCCAGGATCAGCCCCTCCCTCATAGATTGTAAGCTCCCAGGATCAGCCCCTCCCTCTTAGATTGTAAGCTCCCAGAGTCAGGGCCCTCCCTCTTAGATTGTAAGCTCCCAGGGTCAGCCCCTCCCTCTTAGATTGTAAGCTCCCAGGGTCAGCCCCTCCCTCCTAGATTGTAAGCTCCCAGGGTTAGCCCCTCCCTCTTAGATTGTAAGCTCTCAGGATCAGCCCCTCCCTCTTAGACTGTAAGCTCCCAGGGTTAGCCTCTCCCTCTTAGATTGTAAGCTCCCAGGATCAGCCCCTCCCTCTTAGACTGTAAGCTCCCGGGATCAGCCCCTCCCTCTTAGATTGTAAGCTCCCAGGATCAGCCCCTCCCTCTTAGATTGTAAGCTCCCGGGATCAGCCCCTCCCTCTTAGATTGTAAGCTCCCGGGATCAGCCCCTCCCTCTTAGATTGTAAGCTGCCGGGATCAGCCCCTCCCCCTTAGATTGTAAGCTGCCAGGATCAGGGTCTCCTTCCTAGATTGTAAGCTCCCAGGATCAGGCCCCTCCCTCTTAGATTGTAAGCTCCCGGGATCAGCCCCTCCCTCTTAGATTGTAAGCTCCCAGGATCAGCCCCTCCCTCTTAGACTGTAAGCTCCCAGGATCAGCCCCTCCCTCTTAGATTGTAAGCTCCCAGGGTCAGGGCCCTCCCTCTTAGATTGTAAGCTCCCAGGGTCAGGGCCCTCCCTCTTAGATTGTAAACTCCCAGGATCAGCCCCTCCCTCTTAGATTATCAGCTCCCAGGATCAGCCCCTCCCTCATAGATTGTAAGCTCCCAGGGTCAGGCCCCTCCCTCTTAGATTGTAAGCTCCCAGGATCAGCCCCTCCCTCATAGATTGTAAGCTCCCAGCATCAGCCCCTCCCTCTTAGATTGTAAACTCCCAGGATCAGCCCCTCCCTCTTAGACTGTAAGCTCCCAGGGTCAGCCCCTCCCTCTTAGATTGTAAGCTCCCAGGGTCAGCCCCTCCCTCTTAGATTGTAAGCTCCCAGGATCAGCCCCTCCCTCTTAGATTGTAAGCTCCCGGGATCAGCCCCTCCCTCTTAGATTGTAAACTCCCAGGGTTAGCCCCTCCCTCTTAGATTGTAAGCTCCCAGGATCAGCCCCTCCCTCTTAGATTGTAAGCTCCCCGGATCAGCCCCTCCCTCTTAGATTGTAAGCTCCCAGGATCAGCCCCTCCCTCTTAGATTGTAAGCTCCCAGGATCAGCCCCTCCCTCTTAGATTGTAAGCTCCCAGGGTTAGCCCCTCCCTCTTAGATTGTAAGCTCCCAGGGTCAGGGCCCTGTGACTCCCCCTGTACTGTATTGTATCTGTAGTGCCCGCCCTCATGTTGTACAGCGCTGCGCACACTGTTGGCGCCATATATATCCTGTATACTGACAGGGACTCTTGTTCTGGTGACAACGAATAGAGAAAGGGGAGCACTGCACACTCCAGGCAGGGCGGCGGTGGCCCGGGTACAGTCCATATAAAGGGTGATCCACACAGCTGCACTCCATGGCACTCTGCACCACAGGTACCACGGAGAAGTGTATTCCGGTCCACGGTTCAGCAGGATGCAGCCTTCCTGGGGTGATGGTAACACATCTTACCTGACCTGCTCTATGGTATTGCACCGAGCTGTCCTGAACCTGCTTTTCTGGGGTCCCCCTCTGGTGTTCCCGGCTCCTCCTCTTCTGAGTGTGCCTTCATAGTAAGCTGCTTGCTATGGGGCACACATGCAGGTTCGCTCCTGAGCTGGGCTGTGTGTGTCCATCGACATACACAGTGTGGGTCCAGTCCCCCCCTCCCCCCCACTCTCTGCTTACAGTTTTGATTGACAGCAGCAGGAGCCAATGCTTTCCGCTGCTGCCAAGCCTCCTGTGAGAAGTGGGGATCAGCGCTGCAGTAGAGGGGCCAGCGCTGGATTGAGAGAAGGTTCCGGTAAGTATTAGGGGGGCTGCAGGGGGCTGGGATACTAAAGTTTTGGGGGGTTTTCCCTAAAAGTAACAAACATGTCTACACTTCCCGCTCTGTAATGGTTTTGTACAGAACAGCCTGGCTCCTCCTCTTCTCGGCTCCTCTGCCGGCCCTCCTGGCCCCTCCCTCCTGTAGGGTGCTCCCATAGCAAACAACTTGCTATGGGGGCACCTGAGCAGGCACGCTCCCGAGCCACAGCTCTACGTGTCCACACACAATGCCACAGCTCGGCCACGCCTCCTCCCTCTCCTGACTGGCCAATGGCTCCCACTGCTGCCTCAGCCAATCAGGAGTGAGAGTGCCCAGAGAACCTAGGACATCTCTGGATAACGAGGTGGCTCAGGTAAGTGTTGGGGGGCGGGGCTTGGGGGGGGTGTGTTTTCATGTATAGAATGTATGAAGCTAACAATCACCGAGTGTTTAGAGACGTTTCAATGCAGAGATGAGGAGAAGAACAGAGAAATGTTGTGTAGAGGAAAGCGAGGGGACCGCGGGGCCCCAGACCTAAAGAGGACAGAAATACGCAAAGATCTAAACCAGGGGGAGGTAACCTTAAAGAGGCGGAGCTCTACCTGAACATGGGAGGAGTCAGAGATCACCGGGCGCCTCCTCTCACCTCACTGAAACCTCTGTCACAATTGTGGTGATCATGGGGTTACATCAGGCTGTAAGGAGGTAAGAAATCGCCTCTTCACCACCCGACACACACAGATCGCTTTTCAGAGGAGCAGCAGCACCAGCTGCACTTGTGAATGAGCTCTTAGGTAGACCGCAGCAGGTCAGTGTGAAAGCAGCCCTGTACTATTATACCCGATGCCTGGCTTCACACTGACCTGCAGATCTCTTCTTTCCTGCTCTGGAGACCCCCAGCCGGGATAAGAGGTGGGGTGCAGGTGGTGTCACTCGGCATCGGCCTATGAGGCTCCGCCTCCCTACTACAGCTCCACCTTTACAAGTAGTCCCTCCTCACTACCAAATCCAAAATCTCTGCAGCGCTCCCTAGTGGAAGAACTGGAGAAGACTAATAGGAGTGAATTGGAGCTGCTGGCATGAAATTGTGTTCCCCCAACTAAACGATGAACATCCATTGAACGATCGTGCGACATCTGCAGCGCAGCATTGTTCGTCCCTCTGCACTGCACTCTGTGCGATGCTCTGCGATGGCGGCTCAGCAACCTCGGATCTACCAATCACCTGGCCGCCCTCTCCTGGTAGATCGCCATCTATGGGTACTGACCCCCCTCCCCCCCATCTAAACCCTCTCACTTGTGTCTCCAAGACAGGAAGTGAAGGAAATTCTCCCCAGCAGTACAAAGACAGCAAAATATAAACGGACGGCTTCCTGCTCCATCCTGGGACAGGAAACAATTGGCTGGAAGATCAGCAGCACAGTGATTGAGTGGTCAGCACTTCCGCCTGGCAGTACTCGGGTCATTGGTTCGAATCCCAACCACGGCTCCAGCTGCCTGGAGTTTGCATGTTCTCCCTGTAGCTGCGTGGGTTTCCTCTGGGTCCTCCAGTTTCCTCCCACACTCCAAAGACATGCTGGGAGGTGAATTGGCTCCTGTCTGCATTGGCCCTAGTATGTGTATGTATGATGGGAGTTAGGGACCTTAGATTGTACGCTCCTCGGGGGCGGGGCCTGATGGGAATGTATAATATATATGTAAACTGACGGCGATGCAGAAGTACCTGTAATAAATAAATAATATCTAAGCATGCAAGCAGTGAGGGCAGCCAATCAGCAATCCCCATACTAAGTGAGGGCAGCCAACCAACAATCCCCATACTAAGTGAGGGCAGCCAACCAACAATCCCCATACTAACTGAGGGCAGCCAATCAGCAATCCCCATACTAACTGAGGGCAGCCAACCAACAATCCCCATACTAAGTGAGGGCAGCCAACCAACAATCCCCATACTAAGTGAGGGCAGCCAACCAACAATCCCCATACTAAGTGAGGGTAGCCAACCAACAATCCCCATACTAAGTGAGGGCAGCCAACCAACAATCCCCATACTACGTGAGGGCAGCCAACCAACAATCCCCATACTAAGTGAGGGCAGCCAACCAACAATCCCCATACTAAGTGAGGGCAGCCAACCAGCAATCCCCATACTAAGTGAGGGCAGCCAACCAGCAATCCCCATACTAAGTGAGGGCAGCCAATCAGCAATACCCATACTAAGTGAGGGCAGCCAACCAACAATCCCCATACTAAGTGAGGGCAGCCAACCAACAATCCCCATACTAAGTGAGGGCAGCCAACCAGCAATCCCCATACTAAGTGAGGGCAGCCAACCAACAATCCCCATACTAAGTGAGGGCAGCCAATCAGCAATCCCCATACTAAGTGAGGGCAGCCAATCAGCAATCCCCATACTACACTCCTCTGACGGGTGATTGTATGTCTCTGCACTGGAGTCCCATTATCAGAGTCTCAGGCATCAGACAGTTGCTGGAAGTGCTTTGTGTGACAACTGGACACGTGTGATCTTTGGTGTCACAGGTAGACCTTCCCGTCCACACGTGTCCTTACCTGAAATATCTGCTGTTCTCGGCATCCATGGAGTGACATTCACGCTTACTGCTGGAGACCTCCCCGGTCTTGCTGACATTGGTCCAATGGATGGGAGTTTTACAGAAGAACACGCCCATTCCTCGGGGGCGGGCCTGGAGCCGCCAGGATGTCAGGTGCAGAGGAATAGCAAACGAATCTCCGGGCATCACTGCAGGAAGTAACACCGGCTCTGTGGAGGAAGCAGAGATGGTGTCATGTGTGGTCCTGCGTGTGCCGTTCTCCTGAACTACAATGACCCCGCCTGACATGCAGACAGAGCGGTGACACCTGAGGGGGGGAGGAGCCGGGAATGAAGATCCGCACCTTCTGCTGTCATCAGGGGAGACACACCCGGGAATAGTTGTGACAAAAATGAAACGCCGACTTCCTAAAGCAGAAATTCTGTCTTCATTCCACCAAAATACCCCACAAACCACGAAGAGTCCGACATTAATCCCTCATCAACTGAACACAAACATTTCCACATATCCAGCTAATCACTGACACCAACGCCGGCACTGACACCAACACTGACACCAACGCCGGCACTGACACCAACACTGACACCAACGCCGGCACTGACACAAACACTGACACCAACAGTGACGCTGACACCAACGCTGACACCAACGCCGGCACTGACACCAACACTGACACCAACGCCGGCACTGACACCAACAGTGACGCTGACACCAACAGTGACGCTGACACCAACAGTGACACCAACGCCGGCAGTGACACCAACACTGACACCAACGCCGGCACTGATACTAACAGTGACACTAACACCAACAGTGACACCAACGCCGGCACTGACACCAACGCCGGCACTGACACCAACGCCGGCACTGACACCAACGCCGGCACTGACACCAACGCCGGCACTGACACCAACCGCGGCACTGACACCAACGCCGGCACTGACACCAACGCCGGCACTGACACCAACAGTGACGCTGACACAACAGTGACACCAACGCCGACACCAACAGTGACACCAACGCCGGCACTGACACCAACACCAACACTGACACCAATGCTGATACCAACAGTGACACTGACACCAACGCTGACACAAACAGTGACACCAACGCCGGCACCAACACTGACACCAACGCTGACACAAACAGTGACCCCAACGCCGGCACCAACACTGACACCAACAGTGACACCAACATTACTGTTCTAGCAGAATGTCTCAGTCCGGAGATTTCACCTTCAGTGAAACTAAACCGACCCAAATTGCTGCAACACATTCCATGCATGACAACTGCCACAGCTGCTTGTGCTCTCAGCTAAACCGTCTGATCAGATGTGCAGCACCATGGCAACCGCAGATCAAACCGAGGCTAGGAGGGCGAGCGCCATTACTGGGAGGGGGAGCGCCAATACTGGGAGGGGGGAGCGCCAATACTGGGAGGGGAGCGCCATTACTGGGAGGGGGAGCGCCATTACTGGAGGGGGAGCGCCAATACTGGGAGGGGGAGCGCCATTACCGGGAGGGGGAGCGCCATTACCGGGAGGGGGAGCGCCATTACCGGGAGGGGGAGCGCCATTACCGGGAGGGGGAGCGCCATTACCGGGAGGGGGAGCGCCATTACCGGGAGGGGAGCGCCAATACCGGAGGGGGAGCGCCAATACCGGGAGGGGAGCGCCAATACCGGGAGGGGGAGCGCCAATACCGGGAGGGGGAGCGCCAATACCGGGAGGGGGAGCGCCAATCCGGGAGGGGGAGCGCCAATACCGGGAGGGGGAGCGCCAATACCGGGAGGGCGAGCGCCAATACCGGGAGGGGGAGCGTCAATACCGGGAGGGGGAGCGCCAATACCGGGAGGGGGAGCGTCAATACTGGGAGGGGGAGCGCCATTACCGGAGGGGGAGCGCCAATACCGGGAGGGGAGCGTCAATACTGGGAGGGGGAGCGCCATTACTGGGAGGGGGAGCGCCAATACTGGGAGTACAGGAAGGAGGTTCAGTTTCCACTTTACACTCATAACTGTCACATGCAGCTTCCTCCGACCAGGTGTCAGAGAATGACAAAATGTATTATACAGCCCAGCCCCATACTGCCCCCCGCCCCGCCCAACCCTGTACTGCCCCCCCCGCCCAATCCCGAACTGCCCCCCCGCCCAACCCCGTACTGCCCCCCCTGCCCAACCCCGTACTGTCTCCACGCCCAATCCTGAACTGCCCGCCCGCCCAATTTCGTACTGCCCCCCCCCTGCCCTGCCCAACCCCATACCCCCCCCCCCGCCAAAATCCCGTACTGCCCCCCACGCCCAATCCCGAACTGCCCGCCCCACCCAACCCTGTACTGCCCCCCCCCCCTGCCCAACCCTGTACCGCACCCCCCCCCGCCCAACCCGTACTGCCCCCCCGCCTAACCCCGTACTGCCCCCCCCGCCCAATTGTTGTGTGGGGCGGCATGAAGGGGGGTAACATTTGGGTTCAGACAGAACCATGACGCCGGTCCCGGGGGTCACTCACTGTCCGGGGCGGACGGGCTGTCCAGTCGAAGTTCCATGGGGATCTCAGCTTGTTCCTCACAATCAGGACGATCGCACGGTGATGACTTTCCTCGCACTGCCTTCCATGGTGATGGCAAAGACGACACGCACCGGGGGGAGAGCCGAGGAACTACACGGGACGAGAGATCATACAGAACATGAAGAAGGGACATTCACAAGCGCTCCTTGCTGACTCACTCCCACGCTGCCATGCAGAAAGCACAGGGTGACAACACGGAGGTACATTGCTGGGATATTGGTGACAACACGGAGGTACATTGCTGGGATATTGGTGACAACACGGAGGTACATTGCTGGGATATTGGTGACAACACGGAGGTACATTGCTGGGATATGGTGACAACACGGGAGGTACATTGCTGGGATATTGGAAGCAAAGGAACTCACATAGACTTGGGGGTGGATGATATTCGTTCTGCTGATCGAACTTCCAACCTGAAACACAAACGTCACCTCATACATCATACAATCGTCACATCGATATCACAGGTCCTAAACCCTCCCACATCCCAGGGACCGGCCTCAAGCGATACACACACATGGAACCAATCCCCCTACATAAGTTGTACCTGTTTATCTGCAGTCTTCTCTACACCTGTTCAAAGACATGACTTTATAAAGCTTGTCTGAGAGTTCAGAAAAAAGGGGGCAGACAGCTGAAATTACACACAGAGCTCAGTGAGGAGACATCTGAATGGAGGGAAGGGACACGGCCCCTTCACACAGCAACAGAGCTGAAGCTGTCAATCACAGGCTGTGTGCTGGAGCTCCCTCCCCGTCACCATTTATCTCTTGGTGTCAGGAAAACTCATCAGAAGTGACTCATGCTGACAGCAGAGGAAGAAGAAAGCAGATAGAAATGACCCTCAGTGCTCTGGACTGAGACCGGCACACACTATGGAGGGATGTGTTTTGTTCAGATTTCATCTCTGAGATTTTCAACCACTTTAAAGGCCAATAAAACGTCCCGCTGATTGCAGAACTAACATTCCCCCCGTGAGCGATGAACGAGCCTTCCCTGAGGTGACATCACATGATGGAGGTCTTACCGAGGAGAAAGACGAGTTCTTGTCAGGGGCGGCATAACGGAAAAATACCCCGACTTTATCCACCGACACGGCGCTGATCTGTTCCCAACCGCTGACCCGGACCTGGAGCTGGTGGATCCGCAAATCGTGAGTGTGCCTGCAGAGACGGGGGGAGGGGTCAGTGGGGGCAGAGGACCCACCGCATCACCACCACCAATCATCATCATCCTCCACCACTCATCATCATCATCCACCCAATCATCATCATCCTCCACCAATCATCATCATCGTCATCCTCCACCAATCATCATCATCCTCCACCAATCATCATCATCATCCACCAATCATCATCATCCTCCACCAATCATCATCATCATCATCGTCCATCATCATCATCCCACCAATCATCATCATCGTCCACCATCATCATCATCCTCCACCAATCATCATCATCATCCACCAATCATCATCATCCTCCACCAATCATCATCATCGTCATCCTCCACCAATAATCATCATCATCATCGTCCATCATCCTCCACCAATCATCGTCATCCTCCACCAATCATCATCATCATCCACCAATCATCATCATCCTCCACCAATCATCATCATCGTCATCCTCCACCCATCATCATCATCCTCCACCAATCATCATCATCATCCACCAATCATCATCATCCTCCACCAATCATCATCATCATCATCGTCCATCATCATCATCCACCAATCATCATCATCCTCCACCAATCATCATCATCCTCCACCAATCATCATCATCATCCACCAATCATCATCATCATCCACCAATCATCATCATCCTCCACCAATCATCATCATCCTCCACCAATCATCATCATCATCGTCCATCATCCTCCACCAATCATCGTCATCCTCCACCAATCATCATCCAACCCACCGCATCACCACCACCAATCATCATCATCATCCTCCACCAATCATCATCATCGTCCATCATCCTCCAACAATTATCATCATCCTCCACCAATCATCATCATCCTCCACCAATCATCATCATCGTCCATCACCACCACCAATCATCATCATCCTCCACCAATCATCATCATCCTCCACCAATCATCATCATCGTCCATCATCCTCCAACAATCATCATCATCCTCCACCAATCATCATTATCCTCCACCAATCATCATCCAACCTACCGCATCACCACCACCAATCATCATCACCACCACCAATCATCATCCTCCACCAATCATCATCATCGTCCATCATCCTCCACCAATCATCATCCAACCTACCGCATCCCCACCAATCATATCATCCTCCACCAATCATCATCATCCTCCACCAATCATCATCATCCTCCACCAATCATCATCATCCTCCACCAATCATCATCATCGTCATCCTCCACCAATAATCATCATCATCATCGTCCATCATCCTCCACCAATCATCGTCATCCTCCACCAATCATCGTCATCCTCCACCAATCATCATCCAACCCACCGCATCACCACCACCAATCGTCATCATCATCCTCCATCATCTTACCTACTTACCTACACATCACCACCACCAATCATCATTCATCGCCCATCATCATCATCATTCATCATGCTCCATCATCAGTATTATCCTCCTCCATCCCCATCCTCCACCATCATCACTCCTACTGACCCTGCATGTACTGTGTGTGGATCTGAGAGCTGCCTCCAGCGGTTCCCTCCCATTGGTGGTGACAGGAGAGGACAGACAGTCCAGTGTTCAGCCATCTTGTGTGTAGCTGCACCGGACAGACGTCACTTGTTGTATCCCACTGTGATGAGGAGGAGTGTCCGGATGGGGGAATCAGGCATCCGCCTGGAGTGTGTTGATGGGGGAATCAGGCATCCGCCTGGAGTGTGTTGATGGGGGAATCAGGCATCCGCCTGGAGTGTGTTGATGGGGGAATCAGGCATCCGCCTGGAGTGTGTTGATGGGGGAATCAGGCATCCGCCTGGAGTGTGTTGATGGGGGAATCAGGCATCCGCCTGGAGTGTGTTGATGGGGGAATCAGGCATCCGCCTGGAGTGTGTTGATGGGGGAATCAGGCATCCGCCTGGAGTGTGTTGATGGGGGAATCAGGCATCCGCCTGGAGTGTGTTGATGGGGGAATCAGGCATCCGCCAGGAGTGTGTTGATGGGGGAATCAGGCATCCGCCTGGAGTGTGTTGATGGGGGAATCAGGCCATCCGCCTGGAGTGTTGTTGATGGGGGAATCAGGCATCCGCCTGGAGTGTGTTGATGGGGGAATCAGGCATCTGCCTGGAGTGTGTTGATGGGGGAATCGGGTATCTGCCTGGAGTGTGTTGATGGGGGAATCGGGTATCTGCCTGGAGTGTGTTGATGGGGGAATCAGGCATCCGCCTGGAGTGTGTTGATGGGGGAATCAGACATCCGCCTAGAGTGTGTTGATGGGGGAATCAGGCATCTGCCTGGAGTGTGTTGATGGGGGAATCGGGTATCTGCCTGGAGTGTGTTGATGGGGGAATCGGGTATCTGCCTGGAGTGTGTTGATGGGGGAATCGGGTATCTGCCTGGAGTGTGTTGATGGAGGAATCGGGTATCTGCCTGGAGTGTGTTGATGGGGGAATCGGGTATCTGCCTGGAGTGTGTTGATGGAGGAATCGGGTATCTGCCTGGAGTGTGTTGATGGAGGAATCGGGTCTATGGGCTGCCTTGGTGACAACCAATCCCCTCGTTGCTGATCAGGACTCCTCCTTACCTGTGTCTGAGCTTCTCCCGCGTCTCGAACTTGAAGGGGATCTCCTCTCCCGGCAGCACTTCTCTCCACTGACTGACATTGTGGGCGTCATCCAGGAAGGTGCGATCGTTGTCAGAGACGACCTCCGGGCTCCCGCTGTGTGACAACGCAGCGCTGCAACATATCACAATTCATGAGACGTGGGGTGACCTGGAGCCCCCCGAGACCTCGCACCCCCACAGTCTGTCTATACTTACCTGCTCTGTGTTAATAGAATCACACAGGAGCCCCCTCCATCCTCCTCATCTCGGGCCTCCCACCACCACTCCTGGTCCTCCCCCCTTCCTGGTGCCCCCAATAAGAAGGCAATTCCCATGGGGGGCACTCCTGCGGGCTCACTCCCGAGCCCCAATTCTGTGACCAGTGACTCAGGCAGCGGGACCTGGCCCCTCCCCCAGCCACTTTAGTTGATTGACAGGAGCAGGAGCCAATGGCTCCCATTGCTATTGATTTGCTCAGTAAGAAGGGACAAAGGGACCCTGTCAGTGTTGGATGGAGGGGGAGGGATGAGACCCCCTGTCAGTGTTGGATGGAGGGGGAGGGATGAGACCCCCTGTCAGTGTTGGATGGAGGGGGGAGGGATGAGACCCCTGTCAGTGTTGGATGGAGTGGGAGGTGGTGGAGACCCCCTGTCAGTGTTTGGATGGAGGGGAGGGGTGAGACCCCCTGTCAGTGTTGGATGGAGGGGGAGGGGTTGAGACCCCCTGTCAGTGTTGGATGGAGGGGGAGGGTGAGACCCCCTGTCAGTGTTGGATGGAGGGGGAGGATGAGACCCCCTGTCAGTGTTGGATGGAGGGGGAGGGATGAGACCCCCTGTCAGTGTTGGATGGAGGGGGGGTGAATCCCCCTGTCAGTGTTGGATGGAGGGGAGGGGTGAATCCCCCTGTCAGTGTTGGGATGGAGGGGGAGGGGTGAGACCCCCTGCCAGTGTTGGATGGAGGGGGGAGGGATGAGACCCCCTGTCAGTGTTGGATGGAGGGGGAGGGATGAGACCCCCTGTCAGTGTTGGATGGAGGGGGAGGGGTGAGACCCCCTGCCAGTGTTGGATGGAGGGGGAGGGATGAGACCCCCTGTCAGTGTTGGATGGAGGGGGAGGGATGAGACCCCCTGTCAGTGTTGGATGGAGGGGGGAGGGATGAGACCCCTGTCAGTGTTGGATGGAGAGGGAGGGGTGAGACCCCCTGCCAGTGTTGGATGGAGAGGGGAGGGAATGAGACCCCCTGTCAGTGTTGGATGGAGTGGGAGGGGTGAGACCCCCTGTCAGTGTTGGATGGAGGGGGAGGGGTGAGACCCCCTGTCAGTGTTGGATGGAGGGGGAGGGGTGAGACCCCCTGTCAGTGTTGGATGGAGGGGGAGGGGTGAGACCCCCTGTCAGTGTTGGATGGAGGGGGGAGGGATGAGACCCCCTGTCAGTGTTGGATGGAGGGGGAGGGGATGAGACCCCCTGTCAGTGTTGGATGGAGGGGGGGTGAATCCCCCTGTCAGGTGTTGGATGGAGGGGGAGGGGTGAATCCCCCTGTCAGTGTTGGATGGAGGGGGAGGGGTGAGACCCCCTGTCAGTGTTGGATGGAGGGGGAGGGATGAGACCCCCTGTCAGTGTTGGATGGAGGGGAGGGGTGAGACCCCCTGCCAGTGTTGGATGGAGGGGGGAGGGATGAGACCCCCTGTCAGTGTTGGATGGAGGGGGAGGGATGAGACCCCCTGTCAGTGTTGGATGGAGGGGGAGGGGTGAGATCATCTGTCAGGTTTTATTGCTGTCTGTGTCCCCATTAGGGAGATTCCCCCTCTAGGTGTCCTGGTGACCATTTCATTGAAAGGTGAAGAAAGCCCCAGATGTTGGGTTGCCCCCAGAACAGGAAATAGAGGGGAAACCTTCCAATGAGGACACTGACTATGGTGACAAGCAGGGATTTCCTCACTTCCTGTTTTGGCTATGGGATAGGAAGTGAAGGGAAATCTCCCCCAGGGGGACACATCTCAGGGGTATAACCCGCCCTTACTCCATCCAAGATTTTAAAACCAGCTTTTCCTCGAGTTGTACTCTCACAAGTTGGGTATAAGCTGCCCATACACTGGCAGAGAGAGGCCCCGACCTCACAGATCTGCCGGATTTCTGCTCTCACATCTCATGATCAGATTGGCCGACAGGATGGAGAAATAAAACGGAACAGAAAGGAGGAAGCTGAAGAACAGACGGGGTCAGGCTATGGGGTCAGCCTACGGGGGCCAGGCTACGGGGGCCAGGCTATGGGGGTCAGGCTATGGGGGTCAGCCTATGGGGGTCAGGATACGGGGGTCAGCCTATGGGGTCAGGCTATGGGGTCAGGCTATGGGGGTCAGCCTATGGGGGTCAGGCTACGGGGGTCAGCCTACGGGGGCCAGGCTGGGCCAGGCTACGGGGGTCAGGCTACGGGGGCCAGGCTACGGGGGTCAGCCTACGGGGGTCAGGCTACGGGGGTCAGGCTACGGGGGTCAGGCTACGGGGGTCAGGCTACGGGGGTCAGGCTACGGGGGTCAGGGCTACGGGGGTCAGGCTATGGGGGTCAGGCTATGGGGGTCAGGCTATGGGGGTCAGGCTATGGGGGCCAGGCTATGGGGGCCAGGCTATGGGGGTCAGCCTACGGGGGTCAGCCTACGGGGGTCAGGATACGGGGGTCAGCCTATGGGGGTCAGCCTACGGGGGTCAGCCTATGGGGGTCAGGCTATGGGGGTCAGGCTATGGGGGTCTCCTTACCGCGTGGGCGTCGTAGTCAGCGTAGCAAACCAGAGCCTGCAGGCCCGTGTGGTTCCGGAGAGCGAAGGGGATGAAGGGCTGCCGGCGCTTCGGGGTCTTCATTTCAACTGCAACATGGAATGGGCACAATGAATGCCACACATCAGACACGCCTGACAATACATGTATGATGGAAACGTAAATATGATCCACAACTTGTATCACATCACGGGAAAGATGAAACAAAAACACAGATTCTGCCTCTGGGGGGGGGGGGGGACATGTACACAAGGGACCTGATAGGACGGATCATTGCTGATACTTTTGGGCGAATGTTGGTCCATAGCCACTGAAGGAATGGCCAGGGCACACCATGAAGCTGTCGGGGTCACGCCAAGAGACTGTCGGGGTCACGCCACGAGACTGTCGGGGTCACGCCACGAGACTGTCCGGGTCACGCCACGAGACTGTCCGGGTCACGCCACGAGACTGTCCGGGTCACGCCACGAGACTGTCCGGGTCACGCCACGAGACTGTCCGGGATACGCCACGAGACTGTCCGGGTCACGCCACGAGACTGTCCGGGTCACGCCACGAGACTGTCCGGGTCACGCCACGAGACTGTCCGGGTCACGCCACGAGACTGTCCGGGTCACGCCACGAGACTGTCCGGGATACGCCACGAGACTGTCCGGGTCACGCCACGAGACTGTCCGGGTCACGCCACGAGACTGTCCGGGTCACGCCACGAGACTGTCCGGGATACGCCACGAGACTGTCCGGGTCACGCCACGAGACTGTCCGGGATACGCCACGAGACTGTCCGGGTCACGCCACGAGACTGTCCGGGTCACGCCACGAGACTGTCCGGGTCACGCCACGAGACTGTCCGGGTCACGCCACGAGACTGTCCGGGTCACGCCACGAGACTGTCCGGGTCACGCCACGAGACTGTCCAGGTCACCAATCCAGGAGGGGAATGTTATTTGTTTTTAATGGTTGGACTGGATGGACTTTTGTCTCTTTTCAGGTAGACTGTTATTGGAGACGCTGTGTATGGGGGGGGGGGGGGCAGGTAGACTATGTTATTGGAGACGCTGTGTATGGAGGGGGGGGGGGCAGGTAGACTGTTATTGGAGACGCTGTGTATGGGGGGGGGGGGCAGGTAGACTGTTATTGGAGACGCTGTGTATGGGGGGGGGGGGGGGGGCAGGTAGACTATTATTGGAGACGCTGTGTATGGAGGGGGGGGGGGGCAGGTAGACTATGTTATTGGAGACGCTGTGTATGGAGGGGGGGGGGGCAGGTAGACTGCTATTGGAGACGCTGTGTATGGGGGGGGGGGGGGGCAGGTAGACTGTTATTGGAGACGCTGTGTATGGAGGGGGGGGGGGGGCAGGTAGACTGTTATTGGAGACGCTGTGTATGGGGGGGGGGGGGGGCAGGTAGACTGTTATTGGAGACGCTGTGTATGGGGGGGGGGGGCAGGTAGACTATGTTAGTGGAGACGCTGTGTATGGAGGGGGGGGGCAGGTAGACTGTTATTGGAGACGCTGTGTATGGGGGGGGCAGGTAGACTGTTATTGGAGACGCTGTGTATGGAGGGGGGGGGCAGGTAGACTGTTATTGGAGACGCTGTGTATGGGGGGGGCAGGTAGACTATGTTAGTGGAGACGCTGTGTATGGGGGGGGGGCAGGTAGACTGCTATTGGAGACGCTGTGTATGGGGGGGGGGGGGCAGGTAGACTATGTTAGTGGAGACGCTGTGTATGGAGGGGGGGGGCAGGTAGACTGTTAGTGGAGACGCTGTGTATGGAGGGGGGGGGCAGGTAGACTGTTATTGGAGACGCTGTGTATGGGGGGGGCAGGTAGACTGTTATTGGAGACGCTGTGTATGGGGGGGGCAGGTAGACTATGTTAGTGGAGACGCTGTGTATGGGGGGGGGGGCAGGTAGACTGCTATTGGAGACGCTGTGTATGGGGGGGGGGGGGGGCAGGTAGACTATGTTAGTGGAGACGCTGTGTATGGAGGGGGGGGGCAGGTAGACTGTTATTGGAGACGCTGTGTATGGGGGGGGGGGGGCAGGTAGACAGTTATTGGAGACCCTGTGTATGGGGGGGGGGCAGGTAAACTATGTTAGTGTAGACGCTGTGTATGGAGGGGGGGGGGCAGGTAGACTGCTATTGGAGACGCTGTGTATGGGGGGGGGGGGGGGGGGGGCAGGTAGACTGTTATTGGAGACGCTGTGTATGGGGGGGGGGGGGGGGCAGGTAGACTATGTTAGTGGAGACGCTGTGTATGGGGGGGGGGGGGGGGCAGTGTATATTTTCTTTTTATTTCTCTCACTCTGTCATCAAGCTTTATTTGGTGTTGCACTGATAACAATCAAAGTGATAATCAATAACTAATCAATAACTAATCAATATACGGTTCTACGGGGAGCAACGTGCTCAGGAGGAGCCCAATGAGCGAAGAATAATAATCCGACATGTGACCGGCCGTGACCGTATATGGAACGGATCCCAGATCCTCCTTCCAGCTCGGGGGCGGGGCCTGGTGGGAATGTACAATATATTTGTACAGGGGCGGGGCCTGGTGGGAATGTACAATATATTTGTACAGGGGCGGGGCCTGGTGGGAATGTACAATATATTTGTACAGGGGCGGGGCCTGGTGGGAATGTACAATATATTTGTACAGGGGCGGGGCCTGGTGGGAATGTACAATATATTTGTACAGGGGCGGGGCCTGATGGGAATGTACTATATATTTGTACAGGGGCGGGGCCTGATGGGAATGTACTATATATTTGTACAGGGGCGGGGCCTGATGGGAATGTACTATATATTTGTACATTAACGGCGATATAGAAGTACCTGAAATAAATATAATTGTGGGGGAGGAGGGGGTGGAGCCAGGGGTGAAGAATTTGTTTTTGGGGTGAAGGTGGGCTTTAATCAGGAAGAAGCAGCGATTGGAGAGGACATGGGGTGGGCGGAACATACATTATGTGCTCTATGAGCCCCGGCAGCAGATTGGCTCCGGAGACGTTCCTTCATCACAGATTATGTATTCTGATTGGAAGATCCAGACACACACCAATAGATCTTCTGATTGATACATTGATTCTTTGTTTTCTCCGGATTCTCCTTTGTAGGGAAGTGAAGGCTCTCCATTGCTCTGTATGACCTCTTGTATATACCCCGGGGTTCTTGGTACTGGACTCGTGTACGTGGCCCCCGGGGTTCTCGGTACTGGACTTGTGTACGTGGCCCCCGGGGTTCTCGGTACTGGACTTGTGTACATTGCGCCTGGGGTTCTCGGTACTGGACTGGTGTACGTGGCCCCCGGGGTTCTCGGTACTGGACTTGTGTACGTTGCGCCTGGTGTTCTCGGTACTGGACTGGTGTACGTGGCCCCCGGGGTTCTCGGTACTGGACTCGTGTACGCGGCCCCCGGGGTTCTCGGTACTGGACTTGTGTACGTGGCCCCCGGGGTTCTCGGTACTGGACTTGTGTACGTGGCCCCCGGGGTTCTCGGTACTGGACTTGTGTACGTGGCCCCCGGGGTTCTCGGTACTGGACTTGTGTACGTGGCCCCCGGGGTTCTCGGTACTGGACTTGTGTACGTGGCCCCTGGGGTTCTCGGTACTGGACTTGTGTACGTGGCCCCCCGGGGTTCTCGGTACTGGACTTGTGTACGTGGCCCCCGGGGTTCTCGGTACTGGACTTGTGTACGCGGCCCCCGGGGTTCTCGGTACTGGACTTGTGTACGCGGCCCCCGGGGTTCTCGGTACTGGACTTGTGTACGTGGCCCCCCGGGTTCTCGGTACTGGACTCGTGTACGTGGCCCCCGGGGTTCTCGGTACTGGACTCGTGTACGTGGCCCCCGGGGTTCTCGGTACTGGACTCGTGTATGTGGCCCCCGGGGTTCTCGGTACTGGACTCGTGTACGTGGCCCCCAGGGTTCTCGGTACTGGACTTGTGTACGTGGCCCCCCGGGTTCTCGGTACTGGACTTGTGTACGTGGCCCCCGGGTTCTCGGTACTGGACTTGTGTACGTGGCCCTCGGGGTTCTCGGTACTGGACTTGTGTACGTGGCCCCCGGGGTTCTCGGTACTGGACTCGTGTACGTGGCCCCCGGGGTTCTCGGTACTGGACTGGTGTACGTGGCCCCCGGGGTTCTCGGTACTGGACTGGTGTACGTGGCCCCCGGGGTTCTCGGTACCGTACCTCTAGCATAGACCTGGTGCTCTAGGTTAGTCAGGCTGGCAGTGCTCCTAGTTCTAAGGTAGGACAGAGGAAGGCCTGGCAGACAGGAGGAGAGGAGAGGTTAGAAGTACGAAGCTCAGGGAGGAATACACAGATCATTGTCAGCACACATCATCCGCACACCAACCAATCACAAACGATTACACAAAGGGGAGCAGTGACCTAAACCACGACAACCAATCAGGAGCAAGCTGGCTGTTAAGTAACACCAATAGGCCTGGATGAGTGAAGAGCGGGAACATTGTTGGACAAAGAGGACATTTTCCATATTTTTGTTGTCCATTAAAGGTTTTAAATGTGATTCCATGATAAATATTAGGGCCCCGGGGCCCATTAGTAATGGCCGCTCTCTATACACACGTTTCCTCTATGAACACGCTACAGCGTATGTCAGGCCATGTTTGCCGTCATGTGATCTACAGGCAGTCCCATTGATGTCAATTGGGACACAGAAACTGCATGGCCACAGCCGCTGCTCCCAATCTGACATCCGTGTGGATGTGGGCCCCAAACACAGACACCCCGGGGCCCGGGCCCCCCCATGGATGTAACTGGGAGCGGTGGCTGTGTCTGTGCAACCACTACTTACCTAATGACATCAATGGGACAGCCTGCGACGCCTGTACATCCTCTGTGCAGGTAAACACTCACCCGCTCTCCCCGGACCCCGCATTCAACATATCCCTTCTCCCCGGACCCCGCATTCACTATATCCGCTCTCCCCGGACCCCGCATTCACTATATCCACTCTCCCCGGACCCCGCATTCAACATATCCCTTCTCCTCGGACCCCGCATTCAACATATCCCTTCTCCCCGGACCCCGCATTCACTATATCCGCTCTCCCCGGACCCCGCATTCAACATATCCCCTCTCCCCGGACCCCGCATTCAACATATCCCTTCTCCCCGGACTCCGCATTCACTATATCCGCTCTCCCCGGACCCCGCATTCACTATATCCGCTCTCCCCGGACCCCGCATTCAACATATCCCTTCTCCCCGGACCCCGCATTCAACATATCCCCTCTCCCCGGACCCCGCATTCAACATATCCCTTCTCCCCGGACCCCGCATTCAACATATCCCCTCTCCCCGGACCCCGCATTCAACATATCCCTTCTCCCCGGACCCCGCATTCAACATATCCCTTCTCCCCGGACCCCGCATTCAACATATCCCTTCTCCCCGGACCCCGCATTCACTATATCCGCTCTCCCCGGACCCCGCATTCACTATATCCACTCTCCCGAACCCCGCATTCCCTATAACCCCTCTCCCCGGACCCCGCATTCCCTATATCCCTTCTCCCCGGACCCCGCATTCACTATATCCGCTCTCCGGACCCCGCATTCACTATATCCGCTCTCCCCGGACCCCGCATTCACTATATCCGCTCTCCCCGGACCCCGCATTCACTATATCCGCTCTCCCCGGACACCGCATTCAACATATCCGCTCTCCCCGGACCCCGCATTCAACATATCCGCTCTCCCCGGACCCCGCATTCAACATATCCCTTCTCCCCGGACCCCGCATTCACTATATCCGCTCTCCCCGGACCCCGCATTCACTATACCGCTCTCCCCGGACCCCGCATTCACTATATCCGCTCTCCCCGGACCCCGCATTCAACATATCCGCTCTCCCCGACCCCGCATTCAACATATCCCTTCTCCCCGGACCCCGCATTCACTATATCCGCTCTCCCCGGACCCCGCATTCACTGTATCCGCTCTCCCCCGGACCCCGCATTCACTGTATCCGCTCTCCCCGGACCCCGCATTCACTATATCCGCTCTCCCCGGACCCCGCATTCACTATATCCCTTCTCCCCGGACCCTGCATTCACTATATCCGCTCTCCCCGGGACCCCGCACTCACTGTTATCCCCTCTCCCCGGACCCCGCATTCACTATATCAGCTCTCCCCGGACCCCGCATTCACTATATCCCTTCTCCCCGGACCCCGCATTCACTATATCCGCTCTCCCCGGACCCTGCATTCAACATATCCCTTCTCCCCGGACCCCGCATTCACTATATCCGCTCTCCCCGGACCCCGCATTCACTGTATCTGCTCTCCCCGGACCCCGCATTCACTATATCCGCTCTCCCCGGACCCCGCATTCACTATATCCGCTCTCCCCGGACCCCTCATTCACTATATCCGCTCTCCCCGGACCCCGCATTCACTATATCCGCTCTCCCCGGACCCCGCATTCACTATATCCGCTCTCCCCGGACCCCGCATTCCCTATATCCGCTCTCCCCGGACCCCGCATTCACTATATCCGCTCTCACCGGACCCCGCATTCACTATATCCGCTCTCCCCGGACCCCGCATTCCCTATATCCGCTGTCCCCGGACCCCCGCTCTCCCCTGGACCTATGAGATATCCCCACTGCCCTATGAGATTGCACAACCCCTGACCTCTATCTGGACAGTGCTGATTGGCCATGTGCTGATCAATTGCACCCTCCCAAGAAAAAGAAAACTCTCTAGTAAAACACCAAACTGAGCATGTGCAGTGTCCCCAAGGATGTGTTCTATCAGGAGATGAAATGGAGACAGTAGAAGAAGGGGAGGATCAGAGAAGACAGGATCAAACAGCCTTTTTACACAATGCAGAGGATTAACCTCTTAGGTTGCACAGGAAGTATACCCAGCATGCTTTGCTGCCTCTACAGAGGGATTGACTGTTGGGGGTTCAGGAACACGAAGTCCAGTAATGCACAGAATCTGACATTGTACAGGGGGGTTCTGTTCTGAGGACACAGATCTAGTAAATGACTCACTTGGCCCAATACATGGCGGGTCCACAGAAGAGCCCATCCACTCCTCTGCAGTCTCTATAGGCCGGCTCCTTCTCTTGTTTGCAGTAATCCGCCATCCACGACTCTTTGGTGTTCACATATTGCTCTGCAATCACAAATACAACAATGGTCAGGTCTGCGGACGATCCTAGAACACACCATTGTCAAAGGATAACAATCAGTGATGAGCTGACAGAGTCCAGCCTGCGGAACACACAATGTGTCGGAGATTCGATGAGAAGATCGATCCCCAGGACTCGGCCACTCGCTCATTCGTATTGTTAGGGCTTTCCATGGCACTGCCACTGCGTGAGGGGAGTACTGCCGATCACCGGCAACTGTCAGAGGACGGATCGGCACTGATCATCAGGGGACTGGGTGATCAGTACCACCCACCTATACCCATCAGTGCCGCCCACCTATACCCATCAGTGCCGCTCACCTATAGCCATTAGTGCCGCCCACCTATACCCATCAGTGCCGCCCACCTGTACCCATCAGTGCCGCCCACCTGTGCCCTGCAGTGCCACCCACCTGTATCCACCAGTGCCGCCCACATGTACCCACCAGTGCCGCCCACCTGTACCCACCAGTGCCGCCCACCTGTACCCACCAGTGCCACCCACCTGTGCCCTGCAGTGCCACCCACCTGTATCCATCAGTGCCACCCACCTGTACCCTGCAGTGCCACCCACCTGTGCCACCCACCTGTACCCATCAGTGCCACCCACCTGTGCCCTGCAGTGCCACCCACCTGTGCCCTGCAGTGCCACTCGCCTGTACCCATCAGTGCCACCCGCCTGTACCCACCAGTGCCACCCGCCTGTGCCCTGCAGTGCCGCCCACCTGTACCCATCAGTGCCGCCCACCTGTACCCATCAGTGCCGCCCACCTGTACCCATCACTGCCGCCCACCTGTACCCATCAGTGCCGCCCACCTGTACCCATCACTGCCGCCCACCTGTACCCATCAGTGCCGCCCACCTGTACCCATCACTGCCGCCCACCTGTACCCATCACTGCCGCCCACCTGTGCCCATCAGTGCCGCCCACCTGTGCCCTGCAGTGCCGCCCACCTGTGCCCTGCAGTGCCGCCCACCTGTGCCCTGCAGTGCCGCCCACCTGTGCCCTGCAGTGCCGCCCACCTGTGCCCTGCAGTGCCGCCCACCTGTGCCCTGCAGTGCCGCCCACCTGTACCCATCACTGCCGCCCACCTGTACCCATCACTGCCGCCCAGCTGTACCCATCACTGCCGCCCACCTGTACCCATCAGTGCCGCCCACCTGTGCCCTGCAGTGCCGCCCACCTGTGCCCTGCAGTGCCGCCCACCTGTGCCCTGCAGTGCCACCCACCTGTGCCCTGCAGTGCCACCCACCTGTGCCCTGCAGTGCCACCCACCTGTGCCCTGCAGTGCCACCCACCTGTGCCCTGCAGTGCCGCCCACTTGTACCCATCAGTACCGCCTCATCAACACACATCAGTCAAAGAGAAAAATTACCTGTTTGCAAAATTTTATAATAGAAACAAAAAACTTTTTTTTTTTTTAATTTTTACTCTTTTTTTGTTTATAGCGCAAAAAATAACCCCCCGCGGGGAGTACAGACCACCAAAAGAAAGCTCTATGTGTGGGAAAAATGATACAAATATCATCTGGATACAGTGTTGTATGACCGCGCAATTGTCATTCAAAGTGCAACAGCACTGAAAGCTTAACATTGGCCTAGGCAGGAAGGGGGTAGAAGTGCCCTGTAGGCAGGAAGGGGGTAGAAGTGCCCGGTAGGCAGGAAGGGGGTAGAAGTGTCCTGTAGGCAGGAAGGGGGTAGAAGTGTCCTGTAGGCGGGAAGGGGGTAGAAGTGTCCTGTAGGCGGGAAGGGGGTAGAAGTGCCCGGTGGGCGGGAAGGGGGTAGAAGTGTCCTGTAGGCAGGAAGGGGGTAGAAGTGCCCGGTAGGCAGGAAGGGGTAGAAGTGTCCTGTAGGCAGGAAGGGGTAGAAGTGTCCTGTAGGCGGGAAGGGGGTAGAAGTGCCCGGTAGGCAGGAAGGGGTAGAAGTGTCCTGTAGGCAGGAAGGGGGTAGAAGTGTCCTGTAGGCAGGAAGGGGGTAGAAGTGTCCTGTAGGCAGGAAGGGGGAAGAAGTGCCCGGTAGGCGGGAAGGGGGTAGAAGTGTCCTGTAGGCAGGAAGGGGGTAGAAGTGCCCTGCAGGCAGGAAGGGGGTAGAAGTGCCCGGTAGGCAGGAAGGGGGTAGAAGTGTCTGTAGGCAGGAAGGGGGTAGAAGTGTCCTGTAGGCAGGAAGGAGTAGAAGTGTCCTGTAGGCAGGGAAGGGGGTAGAAGTGCCCTGCAGGCAGGAAGGGGGTAGAAGTGTCCTGCAGGCAGAAGGGGGTAGAAGTGTCCTGTAGGCAGGAAGGGAGTAGAAGTGTCCTGTAGGCAGGAAGGGGGTAGAAGTGCCCTGCAGGCAGGAAGGGGGTAGAAGTGTCCTGCAGGCAGGAAGGGGGTAGAAGTGTCCTGCAGGCAGGAAGGGGGTAGAAGTGCCCTGTAGGCAGGAAGGGGGTAGAAGTGTCCTGTAGGCAGGAAGGGGGTAGAAGTGCCCGGTGGGCGGGAAGGGGTAGAAGTGTCCTGTAGGCAGGAAGGGGGTAGAAGTGCCCGGTAGGCAGGAAGGGGGTAGAAGTGTCCTGTAGGCGGGAAGGGGGTAGAAGTGTCCTGTAGGCGGGAAGGGGGTAGAAGTGCCCTGTAGGCGGGAAGGGGGTAGAAGTGCCCGGTAGGCGGGAAGGGGTAGAAGTGTCCTGTAGGCGGGAAGGGGGTAGAAGTGTCCTGTAGGCAGGAAGGGGGTAGAAGTGCCCTGCAGGCAGGAAGGGGGTAGAAGTGCCCGGTAGGCAGGAAGGGGGTAGAAGTGTCCTGTAGGCAGGAAGGGGGTAGAAGTGTCCTGTAGGCAGGAAGGGGGTAGAAGTGCCCTGCAGGCAGGAAGGGGGTAGAAGTGCCCGGTAGGCAGGAAGGGGGTAGAAGTGTCCTGTAGGCAGGAAGGGGGTAGAAGTGTCCTGTAGGCAGGAAGGGAGTAGAAGTGTCCTGTAGGCAGGAAGGGGGTAGAAGTGCCCTGCAGGCAGGAATGGGGTAGAAGTGTCCTGCAGGCAGGAAGGGGGTAGAAGTGTCCTGCAGGCAGGAAGGGGGTAGAAGTGCCCTGTAGGCAGGAAGGGGGTAGAAGTGTCCTGTAGGCAGGAAGGGGTAGAAGTGCCCGGTAGGCAGGAAGGGGGTAGAAGTGCCCGGTGGGCAGGAAGGGGGTAGAAGTGCCCTGTAGGCAGGAAGGGGGTAGAAGTGCCCGGTGGGCAGGAAGGGGGTAGAAGTGTCCTGTAGGCGGGAAGGGGGTAGAAGTGTCCTGTAGGCGGGAAGGGGGTAGAAGTGCCCTGTAGGCGGGAAGGGGGTAGAAGTGCCCTGTAGGCGGGAAGGGGGTAGAAGTGTCCTGTAGGCGGGAAGGGGGTAGAAGTGCCCTGTAGGCAGGAAGGGGGGTAGAAGTGCCCGGTAGGCAGGAAGGGGGTAGAAGTGCCCGGTAGGCAGGAAGGGGGTAGAAGTGCCCGGTGGGCAGGAAGGGGGTAGAAGTGCCCGGTGGGCAGGAAGGGGGTAGAAGTGTCCTGTAGGCAGGAAGGGGGTAGAAGTGTCCTGTAGGCAGGAAGGGGGTAGAAGTGTCCTGTAGGCAGGAAGGGGTAGAAGTGTCCGGTAGGCAGGAAGGGGGTAGAAGTGCCCGGTAAGCAGGAAGGGGGTAGAAGTGCCCGGTAGGCGGGAAGGGGGTAGAAGTGCCCGGTAAGCGGGAAGGGGGTAGAAGTGCCCGGTAGGCGGGAAGGGGGTAGAAGTGCCCGGTGGGCAGGAAGGGGGTAGAAGTGCCATGTAGGCAGGAAGGGGGTAGAAGTGCCCGGTAGGCAGGAAGGGGGTAGAAGTGTCCTGTAGGCGGGAAGGGGGTAGAAGTGCCCGGTAGGCAGGAAGGGGGTAGAAGTGTCCTGTAGGCGGGAAGGGGGTAGAAGTGCCCGGTAGGCGGGAAGGGGGTAGAAGTGCTCGGTAGGCGGGAAGGGGGGTAGAAGTGCCCGGTAGGCGGGAAGGGGGTAGAAGTGCCTGGTAGGCGGGAAGGGGGTAGAAGTGCCCGGTAAGCGGGAAGGGGGTAGAAGTGCCCGGTAGGCGGGAAGGGGGTAGAAGTGCCCGGTGGGCAGGAAGGGGGTAGAAGTGCCATGTAGGCAGGAAGGGGGTAGAAGTGCCCGGTAGGCGGGAAGGGGGTAGAAGTGCCCGGTAGGCGGGAAGGGGGTAGAAGTGCCCGGTAGGCGGGAAGGGGGTAGAAGTGCCCGGTAGGCGGGAAGGGGGTAGAAGTGCCCGGTAGGCGGGAAGGGGGTAGAAGTGCCCGGTAGGCAGGAAGGGGGTAGAAGTGCCCGGTAGGCAGGAAGGGGGTAGAAGTGCCCGGTAGGCAGGAAGGGGGTAGAAGTGCCCGGTAGGCAGGAAGGGGGTAGAAGTGTCCGGTAGGCAGGAAGGGGGTAGAAGTGCCCGGTAGGCAGGAAGGGGGTAGAAGTGCCCCGGTGGGCAGGAAGGGGGTAGAAGTGTCCTGTAGGCGGGAAGGAGGTAGAAGTGTCCTGTAGGCGGGAAGGGGGTAGAAGTGTCCTGTAGGCGGGAAGGGGGTAGAAGTGTCCTGTAGGCGGGAAGGGGGTAGAAGTGTCCTGTAGGCGGGAAGGGGGTAGAAGTGTCCTGTAGGCGGGAAGGGGGTAGAAGTGTCCTGTAGGCAGGGAAGGGGGTAGAAGTGTCCGGTAGGCAGGAAGGGGGTAGAAGTGCCCGGTAAGCAGGAAGGGGGTAGAAGTGCCCGGTAGGCGGGAAGGGGGTAGAAGTGCCCGGTAAGCGGGAAGGGGGTAGAAGTGCCCGGTAGGCGGGAAGGGGGTAGAAGTGCCCGGTGGGCAGGAAGGGGGTAGAAGTGCCATGTAGGCAGGAAGGGGGTAGAAGTGCCCGGTAGGCAGGAAGGGGGTAGAAGTGTCCTGTAGGCGGGAAGGGGGTAGAAGTGCCCGGTAGGCAGGAAGGGGGTAGAAGTGTCCTGTAGGCGGGAAGGGGTAGAAGTGCCCGGTAGGCGGGAAGGGGGTAGAAATGCCGGTGGGCAGGAAGGGGGTAGAAGTGCCCTGTAGGCAGGAAGGGGGTAGAAGTGCCCGGTGGGCAGGAAGGGGGTAGAAGTGCCCGGTGGGCAGGAAGGGGGTAGAAATGCCCGGTAGGCGGGAAGGGGGTAGAAGTGCCCGGTGGGCAGGAAGGGGGTAGAAGTGCCATGTAGGCAGGAAGGGGGTAGAAGTGCCCGGTAGGCGGGAAGGGGTAGAAGTGCCCGGTAGGCGGGAAGGGGGTAGAAGTGCCCGGTAGGCGGGGAAGGGGTAGAAGTGCCCGGTAGGCGGGAAGGGGGTAGAAGTGCCCGGTAGGCGGGAAGGGGGTAGAAGTGCCCGGTAGGCAGGAAGGGGGTAGAAGTGCCCGGTAGGCAGGAAGGGGGTAGAAGTGCCCGGTAGGCAGGAAGGGGGTAGAAGTGCCCGGTAGGCAGGAAGGGGGTAGAAGTGTCCGGTAGGCAGGAAGGGGGTAGAAGTGCCCGGTAGGCAGGAAGGGGGTAGAAGTGCCCGGTGGGCAGGAAGGGGGTAGAAGTGTCCTGTAGGCAGGAAGGAGGTAGAAGTGTCCTGTAGGCAGGAAGGGGGTAGAAGTGTCCTGTAGGCGGGAAGGGGGTAGAAGTGTCCTGTAGGCGGGAAGGGGGTAGAAGTGTCCTGTAGGCCGGGAAGGGGGTAGAAGTGTCCGGTAGGCGGGAAGGGGGTAGAAGTGCCCGGTAGGCGGGAAGGGGGTAGAAGTGCCTGGTAGGCGGGAAGGGGGTAAAAGTGCCCGGTAGGCAGGAAGGGGGTAGAAGTGCCCGGTGGGCAGGAAGGGGGTAGAAGTGCCATGTAGGCAGGAAGGGGTAGAAGTGTCCTGTAGGCGGGAAGGGGGTAGAAGTGCCCCGGTAGGCGGGAAGGGGGTAGAAGTGCCCGGTAGGCAGGAAGGGGTTAGAAGTGCCTGGTAGGCAGGAAGGGGGTAGAAGTGTCCTGTAGGCAGGAAGGGGGTAGAAGTGCCCTGTAGGCAGGAAGGGGGTAGAAGTGCCCGGTAGGCAGGAAGGGGTAGAAGTGCCCGGTAGGCAGGAAGGGGGTAGAAATGCCGGTGGGCAGGAAGGGGGTAGAAGTGCCCTGTAGGCAGGAAGGGGGTAGAAGTGCCCGGTGGGCAGGAAGGGGTAGAAGTGCCCGGTGGGCAGGAAGGGGGTAGAAATGCCGGTGGGCAGGAAGGGGGTAGAAGTGCCGGTGGGCAGGAAGGGGGTAGAAAGTGCCGGTGGGCAGGAAGGGGGTAGAAGTGCCGGTGGGCGAGGGGTTAAGTATTTTCGTTTTTTATATATACTTATATAAAAATATATTTTTTCAACCAAAAACTGCTGACATGATTGGATTTTTATGCCGTCGGTGGCTACAACGTGGCACACAATGAAGATCCGTGGCTTTGTGTAACTAATAGGCAGGCTTGATCCACCCGCTGGCTTGTCTACACTTTGTGGGCGCTCCTGGCACCACACCCTGATGAAACCTGAAGGCACCTCAGGGTGGAAAAGGCTGGCATGGTAAATGTGCGGCAGTAACAAGGCAGGCAAGTCAGTGGGTTCTGTACAGAGCAGTGGTCTCCACACTGCGGCCCTTTGCTGGCCTGTACCCCGTCCTTGGGGCCCGCTCCCCTTTTACCCCCACTAACCACCAAGCCCGGGGCATATTATACTTCCACTGGCGTTAGTCCGGCCCCCCTGAAGTTTGAAGGGCAGTAAACTGGCCCTGTGTTCAGTATGCGGACCCCCGAGTGTCAGTGTGCCGCCCCAGGACTCCATGTCCTCCACACTTGTATGTCATAACTGGAGGTTTCCATACAAGAAGACAATCTATGGGAGGCAATGGTTGCTGTTGGGGGGTCACCAATGGAAAGCCCCGACCCCTGACCCTTGACCCCCGACCCCTGACCCCCGACCCTACACAGCACGTGTTCTCGGTGGGTACAATCACGATAGTAAGATACCGATTAACATGGAGGTGATGTTGATGTCAAGTCGCTGTTTGGCTTTCAGATCGAACTTCAGGCGTGCCGGGTGGAGGCGGCTGGCTTCTTGTTTCTGCCACGATAGCGCACAGGGCCACGGCTCCACGAAAGGCTCCCAACCTGAAACGGGAAACCAAGAAAAGAACCCTTAAAGGGGGACTCCGCTGGTGTGGACGAATAAACAAACTAGGAAGAGTCTCCCCGCCCACTCCTGGGTCAGGTCATGTGACCTCATAGAGACGCGGTCCGGTACCTGAGAGCTCGCGGTTATAGTAGTCCCCGGAGAGCGTGAACTCAGCCGAGCCGTTGGGATTGGACACAAAGTGCTGGAAGAAGACCAGACCTGAGGACAGACATGACAAGGAAAGGTCAGCGATCCGATCGTCCAGGCAGCCATCCAATCATCACACGTTGGAGATACCTGAAGGCGGTACTAATCCGGGGTTATCACTGACGCGGAATTTGCAGCATTTTCTGTGTGAATTCCACACCGCATCAGAATCACCCCCCATCCATGGGAACCGCTGCGGGGGGGTATGTTAACCACCCCCCCGAAATCAGTCCACAGAACGCGGTGCGATGTGCAGAATCGGATCACAGAGGTGTCAGTACCCGTGCCATCCGATTCTAGAGCCGACCCAAAAAAGGATGCTGACAGGGGGTCTCACCCCTCCCCCTCCATCCAACACTGACAGGGGGTCTCACCCCTCCCCCTCCATCCAACACTGACAGGGGGTCTCACCCCTCCCCCTCCATCCAACACTGACAGGGGGTCTCATCCCTCCCCCTCCATCCAACACCGACAGGGGGTCTCACCCCTCCCCCCTCCATCCAACACTGACAGGGGGTCTCATCCCTCCCCCCTCCATCCAACACTGACAGGGGATCTCACCCCTCCCCCCTCCATCCAACACTGACAGGGGGTCTCCCCCCTCCCCCTCCATCCAACACTGACAGGGGGTCTCACCCCTCCCCCCTCCATCCAACACTGACAGGGGGTCTCACCCCTCCCCCCTCCATCCAACACCGACAGGGTGTCTCCCCCCTCCCCCTCCAACACTGACAGGGGGTCTCACCCCTCCCCCTCCAACACTGACAGGGGGTCTCACCCCTCCCCCTCCATCCAAAACTGACAGGGGGTCTCACCCCTCCCCCTCCATCCAACACTGACAGGGGGTCTCACCCCTCCCCCTCCATCCAACACTGACAGGGGGTCTCACCCCTCCCCCTCCAACACTGACAGGGGGTCTCACCCCTCCCCCTCCAACACTGACAGGGGGTCTCACCCCTCCCCCTCCATCCAAAACTGACAGGGGGTCTCACCCCTCCCCCTCCATCCACCACTGACAGGGGATCTCACCCCTCCCCCCTCCATCCAACACTGACAGGGGGTCTCACCCCTCCCCCTCCATCCAACACTGACAGGGGGTCTCACCCCTCCCCCCTCCATCCAACACTGACAGGGGGTCTCATCCCTCCCCATTCATCCAACACTGACAGGGTGTCTCCCCCCTCCATCCAACACTGACAGGGGGTCTCCCCCCTCCCCCCAACACTGACAGGGGGTCTCACCCCTCCATCCAACACTGACAGGGGGTCTCACCCCTCCCCCCTCCATCCAACACTGACAGGGGGTCTCACCCCTCCCCCCAAAACCTGACAGGGGGTCTCACCCCTCCATCCAACACTGACAGGGGGTCTCACCCCTCCATCCAACACTGACAGGGGATCTCCCCCCTCCACTGACAGGGGCTCTCCCCCCTCCCCCTCCATCCAACACTGACAGGGGGTCTCATCCCTCCCCATCCATCCAACACTGACAGGGGGTCTCACCCCTCCCCCCTCCATCCAACAATGACAGGGGGTCTCCCCCCTCCCCCTCCATCCAACACTGACAGGGGGTCTCCCCCTCCCCCCAACACTGACGGGGTCTCACCCCTTCCCCTCCATCCAGCACTGACAGGGGGTCTCACCCCTCCCCCTCCATCCAACACTGACAGGGGGTCTCACCCCTCCCCCTCCATCCAACACTGACAGGGGGTCTCACCCCTCCCCCTCCATCCAGCACTGACAGGGGGTCTCACCCCTCCCCCTCCATCCAACACTGACACGGGGTCTCCTCCCTCCCCCTCCATCCAGCACTGACAGGGGGTCTCACCCCTCCCCCTCCGTCCAGCACTGACAGGGGGTCTCACCCCTCCCCCTCCATCCAACACTGACAGGGGGTCTTCCCCCCTCCCCCCAACACTGACAGGGGGTCTCACCCCTTCCCCTCCATCCAACACTGACAGGGGGTCTCACCCCTCCTCCTCCATCCAACACTGACAGGGGGTCTCACCCCTCCCCCCTCCATCCATCACTGACAGGGGGTCTCATCCCCCCCTCCATCCAACACTGACAGGGGGTCTGCAGATGGGGGCACATCGTGGGGTATTGAGGGAGGGGTCCTGCAGATGGGGGCACATTGTGGGGTACTGAGGGCGGGGTCCTGCAGATGGGGGCACATTGTAGGGTACTGAGGGCGAGGTCCTGCAGATGGGGGCACATTGTGGGGTACTGAGGGCGGGGTCCTGCAGATGGGGGCACATTGTGGGGTACTGAGGGCGGGGTCCTGCAGATGGGGGCACATTGTGGGGTACTGAGGGCGGGGTCCTGCAGATGGGGGCACATTGTGGGGTACTGAGGGCGGGGTCCTGCAGATGGGGGCACATTGTGGGGTACTGAGGGCGGGGTCCTGCAGATGGGGGCACATTGTGGGGTACTGAGGGGGGGTCCTGCAGATGGGGGCACATTGTGGGGTACTGAGGGCGGGGTCCTGCAGATGGGGGCACATTGTGGGGTACTGAGGGCGGGGTCCTGCAGATGGGGGCACATTGTGGGGTAACTGAGGGCGGGGTCCTGCAGATGGGGGCACATTGTGGGGTACTGAGGGCGGGGTCCTGCAGATGGGGGCACATTGTGGGGTACTGAGGGCGGGGTCCTGCAGATGGGGGCACATTGTGGGGTACTGAGGGCGGGGTCCTGCAGATGGGGGCACATTGTGGGGTACTGAGGGCGGGGTCCTGCAGATGGGGGCACATTGTGGGGTACTGAGGGCGGGGTCCTGCAGATGGGGGCACATTGTGGGGTACTGAGGGCAGGGTCCTGCAGATGGGGGCACATTTTGGGGTACTGAGGGGGGGGTCCTGCAGATGGGGCACATTGTGGGGTACTGAGGGCGGGGTCCTGCAGATGGGGGCACATTGTGGGGTACTGAGGGCGGGGTCCTGCAGATGGGGCACATTGTGGGGTACTGAGGGCGGGGTCCTGCAGATGGGGGCACATTGTGGGGTACTGAGGGCGGGGTCCTGCAGAAGGCAGTATCTGTTCTCGGTTATAGCTCCGCCCCCAGATGTTTTTCCCCAACAGACAGACACGACACGTATACACAGCCACGGATATATTACTGACGGGAAAACGTGGTCTCCGCCAGAGGCACATCGCAGTCCATGCAGTCATCAATGAAACAGATGCAGACGCTGTCCGCCTTCAGCTCCACCCCCGACAACCACTGCAGGCCTCCTCCCCCGCTGCTTTTATTGATCTTTAGGGGGTCGGCGTTCTTAAACAGCCATGAAGCGGCTTTGTCCAGCTGACCTTCGAGGGAAAATGATTCCATTGTTAATGTGGTGAAATGCTACAGTAAAGCGATGTACTGATCACACTGAGGAAGATACCTTGTGACGTCAGCAGAGCCTTCCTACAATCCTGCAAAGCAAACCCGAGCTCCTGCAATCGGGCGAGTTGGTTTTCTGGAAGAAGAATAAAAGAAGGTGAAAAAACGAGAAAAACCCTCAAAAAGTCACTCCATGTCATTCACAATCATTTGTGGCTTCACGTGACTCTGACGTTTCTGGAGCTGAAACCAGTGAGTCCAACATTAATGAACTGGAAGTATAGCAATCACTTTACTCCCAGTGCTCCAGAAAATGGAAAGAGATAAGTCCATGAGGTGGCATGCACCTACTTGAATGTAACCTAGTAATTCAGATCATTTTCCAAAGTGGCTGAATTCTTGGAATTCACATTAAAAGAGAAGTTCACTTTTTAGAAACATAATAAATGCAGGTAAAAAAATGTGCATTTATTAAATTTTGCCTACAGGAGTCTGAAAAGCTTTGTGCCAGCAATCAGATTAGCGATGCCATGCAGACCTCCTGTGACCTGTGAAAATATCTGGGGTGGTGGGCGTGGCTATGAACACGTTACATGTTCCACCCTGAAAACAGGCGTAACATGTAACATGTTCTACAGGTGAACTCATCCGCTAACACACCGTGCGTCTCTTCTGCACCATATGACCTCATACATTGTATGTAAGAAGAAAGCCACAAGCATTTCATAGGATGCATTGGATATTTCACATACAACATACATGAACACACACGTGTAGAGCATTCTATTCCCTCCAATGTCATGTATGAATGATCTGGCAGTACTGGGATTCTTTGACATGTAGGATGTGCAATGCCTAGCAATGACTTGTGGGCCGTCCTAGGCGTTCCATGACCTCCATGGCAGTTTTGTGTCAGTATCATGGTCAGCATGGTCAGAGGTGACGTCATCATGTGAGCTCCTACCTAGAAGAGGATCCATGGCGTGTCTGCGGGCGTCTCGCACCGTCACACTCTCATTCTCCTTCATGGTTCCAGCTGTCCCGGACGATGAGGGGTCAGGAGTTCCGGACTCCGGTGCACTGGTCTGCTCAGGGATGGATTTTGCGATGGCCAGAAACAACTGCACATCATTGTAGGACAGACGGATGTCCAGGGTCTGCAGGTGGATCTGGTTCCATGGAAGGAAAAAACGTTTACGGTACGTTTCTGATGTGTTCTGTAGTCTCACAATGCCAAACGTCACCGACGGGTGGGATAGGTGGACACCCCCTGGAAATGGAAGTCCCCTCCCCATGGAAGTTCCCTCCCCATGGAAGTCCCCTCCCCATGGAAATCCCCTCCAACATATGAGGAGGCCTGTCTGCATTCCCAGCCTCTACGTGGCGGGATCATCGCCCTCCAACCAAGGATCTGATCCTCACACAGTTCCCAACAATCCAGACAGACAAGCCGAGAGCAACACTTCAGGATCCACGAAAGTCAAAGGCTGGGAAGGTCACCACTGGCTGGAGGTCTCGTTAACTCCTCACCTACCGGGCACTTCTACCCCCTTCCTGCCTACAGGGCACTTCTATCCCCTTCCCGCCTACAGGACACTTCTACCCCCTTCCCGCCTACCGGGCACTTCTACCCCCTTCCCGCCTACAGGGCACTTCTACCCCCTTCCCGCCTACCGGGCACTTCTACCCCCTTCCCGCCTACCGGACACTTCAACCCCCTTCCCGCCTACCGGCACTTCTACCCCCTTCCCGCCTACAGGACACTTCTACCCCCTTCCCGCCTACAGGACACTTCTACCCCCTTCCTGCCTACAGGGCACTTCTATCCCCTTCCCGCCTGCCGGGCACTTCAACCCCCTTCCCGCCTGCCGGGCACTTCTACCCCCTTCCCGCCTACCGGGCACTTCTACCCCCTTCCCGCCTACCGGGCACTTCTACCCCCTTCCCGCCTACCGGGCACTTCTACCCCCTTCCCGCCTACAGGGCACTTCTACCCCCTTCCCGCCTGCCGGGCACTTCTACCCCCTTCCCGCCTGCCGGGCACTTCTACCCCCTTCCCGCCTGCCGGGCACTTCTACCCCCTTCCCGCCTGCCGGGCACTTCTACCCCCTTCCCGCCCGCCGGGCACTTCTACCCCCTTCCCGCCCGCCGGGCACTTCTACCCCCTTCCCGCCCGCCGGGCACTTCTACCCCCTTCCCGCCCGCCGGGCACTTCTACCCCTTCCCGCCCGCCGGGCACTTCTACCCCCTTCCCGCCCGCCGGGCACTTCTACCCCCTTCCCGCCCGCCGGGCACTTCTACCCCCTTCCCGCCCGCCGGGCACTTCTACCCCCTTCCCGCCTACCGGGCACTTCTACCCCCTTCCCGCCTACCGGACACTTCTACCCCCTTCCCGCCTACCGGGCACTTCTACCCCCTTCCCGCCTACAGGACACTTCTACCCCCTTCCTGCCTACAGGGCACTTCTACCCCCTTCCCGCCTACCGGACACTTCTACCCCCTTCCTGCCTACCGGGCACTTCTACCCCCTTCCCGCCTACCGGGCACTTCTACCCCCTTCCCGCCTACCGGGCACTTCTACCCCCTTCCCGCCTACCGGGCACTTCTACCCCCTTCCCGCCTACCGGGCACTTCTACCCCCTTCCCGCCTACCGGGCACTTCTACCCCCTTCCTGCCTACCGGGCACTTCTACCCCCTTCCTGCCTACCGGGCACTTCTACCCCCTTCCTGCCTACTGGGCACTTCTACCCCCTTCCCGCCTACCGGGCACTTCTACCCCCTTCCTGCCCACAGGGCACTTCTACCCCCTTCCTGCCTACAGGACACTTCTACCCCCTTCCTGCCTACAGGACACTTCTACCCCCTTCCTGCCCAGGCCAGTTTTCAGCTTTCAGTGCACTGAGTAACAGTTGCGCGGTCATACAACTCTGTACCCAGATGAAATTTTTATAATTTTTTTTTAGACAGATAGCGCTTTATTTTGGTGGTATTTCATCACCTCGGGAGGATTTTTATTTTTTTGCTAAACAAACCAAAAACCACTGAAAATGTTGAAAAAAAATGTTTTCTTAGTTTCTGTTATAAAAGTTTATAAATACGTGATTTTCTCCTTCACTGATGTGCGCTAATGAGGCTGCAGTGATGTGCACCGATAGGCTGCACTGATATGTGGCACTGACAGGCATCACTGATGGGCACTGAAAGGCAGCACTCATATATGGCACTGACAGGTAGCACTGACTGGCACTGATATGCGGCACTGATGCACACTGATAGGCGGCACTGATAGGCGGCACTGACAGGTAGCACTGATGGGGCTACACTGATGATCAGTGTACATGTCCCCTCTGATGAATGCCGATTACCGGCTCTCCGCTCCTCTCCTCTGTCAGCGTGACGGCTCATGAGGAGAGGAATGCTGATAACCGGCATTTCCAATTTTCATGCGATCGCTGTGATTGGACACAGCTGATCACATGACTGAGCCGACGTTACTGGCTCTTTCCGTTGATCAGTGATCCGCTGTATCCCAGGGACACACCACTGATCGCTGTGCACCCCCAGGAGTGAGAGGACATCATATGATGTCCCCCCAGAACGAGAGACCCGCCCCCCGCCCGTCATTTCCTTATATGGGAGGCGGTTAATATAGAATGAAGTTCTTGGTGATGGAACTATGCCCCTCCCCCCCAGGCACTGGTGGAAGAGCGCCTTTCCCTGCCGCCTACTGAATGCTTCCCATTAAAGACCCAGAAATCAGTCATTTCCCAGCATTACCTCCAGGACGGGCGGGAAGTCCCCGGTGTTGAACGCATCCATCAGCCCAGAACTGTTCTGATAATTCGAATTCCCCACCAACTCGATCTGAACGTGAACGGGGTCCACGATGGACAGAGCCGTGTCCTGCTCATTCCCCAACCGGCAGCTGAACACCTGAAAACAACAATTCCAGCACTTATAATAAGGAATGGGTGCAAGTGACCGAGCGGGACGGGGGAAGGGTCCGAGCGGGACGGGGGAAGGGTCCGAGCGGGACGGGGGAAGGGGCCGAGCGGGACGGGGGAAGGGGCCGAGCGGGACGGGGGAAGGGTCCGGGGGAAGGGGCCGAGCGGGACGGGGGAAGGGTCCGAGCGGGACGGGGGAAGGGTCCGAGCGGGACGGGGGAAGGGTCCGAGCGGGACGGGGGAAGGGTCCGAGCGGGACGGGGGAAGGGTCCGAGCGGGACAGGGGAAGGGTCCGAGCGGGACAGGGGAAGGGTCCGAGCGGGACAGGGGAAGGGTCCCTCCACTAATACAGATGAATGAGCCCAGGAACCCTCCACTGATACAGATGAATGAGCCAGGAACCCTCCACTGATACAAATGAATGAGCCCAGGAACCCTCCACTGATACAGATGAATGAGCCCAGGAACCCTCCACTGATACAGATGAATGAGCCCAGGAACCCTCCACTTATACAGATGAATGAGCCCAGAAACCCTCCACTAATACAGATGAATGAGCCCAGGAACCCTCCACTAATACAGATGAATGAGCCCAGAAATCCCCCACTAATACAGATGAATGAGCTCAGAAATCCTCCACTGATACAGATGAATGAGCCCAGGAACCCTCCACTGATACAGATGAATGAGCCCAGGAACCCTCCACTGATACAGATGAATGAGCCCAGGAACCCTCCACTAATACAGATGAATGAGCCCAGAAATCCCCCACTAATACAGATGAATGAGCTCAGAAATCCTCCACTGATACAGATGAATGAGCCCAGGAACCCTCCACTGATACAGATGAATGAGCCCAGGAACCCTCCACTAATACAGATGAATGAGCTCAGAAATCCTCCACTGATACAGATGAATGAGCCCAGGAACCCTCCACTGATACAGATGAATGAGCCCAGGAACCCTCCACTTATACAGATGAATGAGCCCAGAAATCTCCCACTAATACAGATGAATGAGCCCAGAAATCCTCCACTGATACAGATGAATGAGCCCAGGAACCCTCCACTGATACAGATGAATGAGCCCAGGAACCCTCCACTGATACAGATGAATGAGCCCAGGAACCCTCCACTTATACAGATGAATGAGCCCAGAAACCCTCCACTAATACAGATGAATGAGCCCAGGAACCCTCCACTAATACAGATGAATGAGCCCAGAAATCCCCCACTAATACAGATGAATGAGCTCAGAAATCCTCCACTAATACAGATGAATGAGCCCAGGAACCCTCCACTGATACAGATGAATGAGCCCAGGAACCCTCCACTTATACAGATGAATGAGCCCAGGAACCCTCCACTTATACAGATGAATGAGCCCAGGAACCCTCCACTTATACAGATGAATGAGCCCAGGAACCCTCCACTTATACAGATGAATGAGCCCAGAAACCCTCCACTTATACAGATGAATGAGCCCAGGAACCCTCCACTAATACAGATGATTGAGCCCAGCAACCCTCCACTTATACAGATGAATGAGCCCAGGAACCCTCCACTTATACAGATGAATGAGCCCAGAAATCCCCCACTAATACAGATGATTGAGCCCAGAAATCCCCCACTAATACAGATGAATGAGCCCAGGAACCCTCCACTGATACAGATGAATGAGCTCAGGAACCCTCCACTAATACAGATGAATGAGCCCAGGAACCCTCCACTAATACAGATGAATGAGCCCAGAAATCCCCCACTAATACAGATAAATGAGCCCAGGAACCCTCCACTTATTCAGATGAATGAGCCCAGGAACCCTCCACTGATACAGATGAATGAGCCCAGGAACCCTCAACTTATACAGATGAATGAGCCCAGAAATCCCCCACTGATACAGATGAATGAGCCCAGGAACCCTCCACTGATACAGATGAATGAGCCCAGGAACCCTCCACTGATACAGATGAATGAGCCCAGGAACCCTCCACTTATACAGATGAATGAGCCCAGGAACCCTCCACTGATACAGATGAATGAGCCCAGGAACCCTCCACTTATACAGATGAATGAGCCCAGGAACTCTCCACTGATACAGATGACTGAGCCCAGGAACTCTCCACTGATACAGATGAATGAGCCCAGGAACCCTCCACTGATACAGATGAATGAGCCCAGGAACCCTCCACTGATACAGATGAATGAGCCCAGGAACCCTCCACTGATACAGATGAATGAGCCCAGGAACCCTCCACTGATACAGATGAATGAGCCCAGGAACCCTCCACTGATACAGATGAATGAGCCCAGGAACCCTCCACTGATACAGATGAATGAGCCCAGGAACCCTCCACTTATACAGATGAATGAGCCCAGGAACTCTCCACTGATACAGATGAATGAGCCCAGGAACCCTCCACTAATACAGATGAATGAGCCCAGGAACCCTCCACTTATACAGATGAATGAGCCCAGGAACCCTCCACTTATACAGATGAATGAGCCCAGGAATCCTCCACTTATGCAGATGAATGAGCCCAGGAACCCTCCACTTATGCAGATGAATGAGCCCAGGAACCCTCCACTTATACAGATGAATGAGCCCAGGAACCCTCCACTTATACAGATGAATGAGCCCAGGAATCCTCCACTTATGCAGATGAATGAGCCCAGGAACCCTCCACTTATGCAGATGAATGAGCCCAGGAACCCTCCACTTATGCAGATGAATGAGCCCAGGAACCCTCCACTTATACAGATGAATGAGCCCAGGAATCCTCCACTTATGCAGATGAATGAGCCCAGGAACCCTCCACTTATGCAGATGAATGAGCCCAGGAACCCTCCACTGATACAGATGAATGAGCCCAGGAACCCTCCACTAATACAGATGAATGAGCCCAGGAACCCTCCACTTATACAGATGAATGAGCCCAGGAACCCTCCACTTATACAGATGAATGAGCCCAGGAACCCTCCACTTATACAGATGAATGAGCCCAGGAACCCGCCACTTATACAGATGAATGAGCCCAGGAACCCGCCACTTATACAGATGAATGAGCCCAGGAACCCTCCACTTATGCAGATGAATGAGCCCAGGAACCCTCCACTAATACAGATGAATGAGCCCAGGAACCCTCCACTAATACAGATGAATGAGCTCAGGAACCCTCCACTAATACAGATGAATGAGCCCAGGAATCCTCCACTTATACAGATGAATGAGCCCAGGAACCCTCCACTGATACAGATGACTGAGCCCAGGAACCCTCCACTGATACAGATGAATGAGCCCAGGAACCCTCCACTTATACAGATGAATGAGCCCAGGAACCCTCCACTTATACAGATGAATGAGCCCAGGAACCCTCCACTGATACAGATGAATGAGCCCAGGAACCCTCCACTGATACAGATGAATGAGCCCAGGAACCCTCCACTGATACAGATGACTGAGCCCAGGAACCCTCCACTTATACAGATGAATGAGCCCAGGAACCCTCCACTTATGCAGATGAATGAGCCCAGGAACCCTCCACTGATACAGATGACTGAGCCCAGGAACCCTCCACTTGTACTGGCAGGGAACAGGAGTTGCCCTTCTTCATTCTATTATTCACAATGGTGACAATATAAGAAATGCGTTGATATAAATGTAAAAACAACAAAACTGACAGAAGATGTATGGAGGGAAAAGCGACCAATGAGATACGAGGCACAAAGTGACAGACAGATGACCTGAGTCCTCCTCTTACCTCAATCCCAAACAAGCTGCCAGAGAACGGACGATCGACCAGTTTTGGTTTGTAGGTAAGAACGGTCGTTCCTTTCAAGATGATGGCATTTGTATCGACACAAGATGCGTCCTCAACGACCACAAACTCCGTTCCTAGAGGAAGTCAGAGAAATGTAGATCAGTCTACAACATTCACCAATGGAGAATTCCCATCCATGGGCTTCCAACAACGTCTCTTCTATAGTCACAAGGCCATGGGGGGAGGGGGCTGCAATGTTACCAGCCAGGAAGGACTGAACAGACCTAGAAATCTGCTCCCATTCCCACCACATTCCAACCTCCAAACCCCCAGAAGCTGCAGACCCTGGAGGCTGGGCGGGGTGGCTGGATTTCGGGGGGGGGGCAGATGTGATTGGTTTTCTCTAGCCGGTCCGAGCTGAACCGAGGAGACACACACAGAGACCTCTCACCAGTAACGTTGATCTTGACTTCCAGCTGTTTTTCGGGGGTCAGCTGTACAGACGACCTCTTGGTTACCACACCGGATTTCACCGTTTTGGGGAGCACGGGCACAGAGGTGCCGGCCTGGTCTTCTGGGAGATGGTGGCCATGATGTAATTTGTCGCTCGGGGTCTGCAGAAACTTGTGCACAAGCATCAACCAATCAAAGATCAGGAAGACTCGCAGGTTGTTCAGGACGACGGTGAAGAAGGAGGTGTCTTTGGTGGATCTGGAGAACAGAGATGACACGTAAGGGGCGGACATTTCTCCATGAGAGGAACATTCGGATACAAGGCCGACATTCATCACTGGTATTCTAGTCTGACTCTTCATCTCCAGGTCGGCCTGTCATGTCCATCCTCACACACTGGGGATGACCTACTAAAGGAAGAGGCACTTCCCAGACTGAATGCTGGCTGAGCTAACAAGGAGAAGTCGCGTTTCCTTCCATCACTAATCCTGCCGAATAAAAACTGCCGCTAGATTTATCCTTCCACATCACTGGATAATCCAGACACGGGGATGGGGTACTCAACCCACACCTAGGCATCTCCGAGGGCACAGGGTCACTTACCTCTCCTAATGGAGAAAGAGGTACCTACCCCAACAGGAGGGCACCCTGGATTACAGACCGCCCCATGGAGGACCCTCACCCCACACCACGTCTGGGGAAAGAAGGGAGGGGTATCTACTTACCGATTCAGGGTAATGTGTGGGTGACACTCCCGAGACAGACCCTTCTCTCCACCAAAGTGGGGGCTCTAGGTCAGGGGGGGCTCTAGGTCAGGGTATCCACTATGCAGTGCCGGCACCCAGTCATACGAGTCCCCACAAGATCTCTAAAGTGGGACTTCACCCCTCAATCCCCACGGACTGTGTAATCCTCATACTGCCGGCATTAGTAAGTAGATCGGAAAGTAGATCACATTTTCTGGTTTTAAACTTTCAGTCACTTCCTGGTTTCCATGTCTAGGAAAATGATGTCATACATCCCAGGAGTCTTCAGGAGGGGCTTATTCAGCTAAGGCACATGGGCTGCAGATTCCAGGAAGTAAATTCACCTGCCCTTACTTAAGATGGCCACGGCCAGAAATGCTAGAGGCATGTTTCTCAAAGCAAAATAAAGCATGGAGACATGGGTGGACGGAGACGTGGGTGGACGGAGACGTGGGTGGACGGAGACGTGGGTTGATGGATGGATGGAGACGTGGGTGGATGGAGACGTGGGTGGATGGATGGATGGAGACGTGGGTGGATGGAGACGTGGGTGGGTGGATGGATGGAGACGTGGGTGGATGGAGACGTGGGTGGACGGAGACGTGGGTGGACGGAGACGTGGGTGGACGGAGACGTGGGTGGACGGAGACGTGGGTGGACGGAGACGTGGGTGGACGGAGACGTGGGTGGATGGAGACGTGGGTGGATGGAGACATGGATGCATGGAGACGTGGGTAGGTGGATGGATGGAGACGTGGGTGGATGGAGACGTGGGTGGATGGATGGATGGAGACGTGGGTGGATGGAGACGTGGGTGGACGGAGACGTGGGTGGACGGGGGGGGGTGACTTATGGCCTATGGCCACCCCTCTCACCTGTGGTGAAGCTCAATCTGCATATCACACACATAATAAACAGGGGGGGGGTGACGGACATACTGCAGGGCGTTCCCTCCCTATGGCCGCCCCTCTCACCTGTGGTGAAGCACATAATGAACACGGGGGGGGAGGGAGGGGGAGGACGGGCCACGGGGCGTTCTCTGCCTGTGGCCGCCCCTCTCTGCCTGTGGCCGCCCCTCTCTGCCTGTGGCCGCCCCTCTCTGCCTGTGGCCGCCCCTCTCTCCCTGTGGCCGCCCCTCTCTCCCTGTGGCCGCCCCTCTCTGCCTGTGGCCGCCCCTCTCTGCCTGTGGCCGCCCCTCTCTGCCTGTGGCCGCCCCTCTCTGCCTGTGGCCGCCCCTCTCTGCCTGTGGCCGCCCCTCTCTGCCTGTGGCCGCCCCTCTCTCCCTGTGGCCGCCCCTCTCTCCCTGTGGCCGCCCCTCTCTGCCTGTGGCCGCCCCTCTCTGCCTGTGGCCGCCCCTCTCTGCCTGTGGCCGCCCCTCTCTCCCTGTGGCCGCCCCTCTCTCCCTGTGGCCGCCCCTCTCACCTGTGGTGAAGTTCGATCTGCAGGGAGCCGGGATTGCTGTTGGATTTGGACGGTTGCAGGATGCAGTTGAACACGTTGGGTTTCGGAGCGGCGGGCGCCTTGTGGCCGATGTAGCGGGTGTCGAACGCCATCATAGAATGGGAAACCAAGTTGATGGACTTCGTCTGGTTGGAAAAACTCTCAAATAGCAGTTTGGATTTTTTAAAGTCAAACCTAAATGATAAGAAAGACAAATATAAAGAGTCATTCAGCACAATGAGAGATCCCGGCCTAAAGAGTGACTCTCAGCCTATGGCCGCCCCTCATCCTATGGCCGCCCCTCTCACCCTATGGCCGCCCCTCTCACCCTATGGCCGCCCCTCTCACCCTATGGCCGCCCCTCTGCTCGCCCACACAGTTCCCCCCGACCCCCAATTCCGCTCGCCCACACAGTTCCCCCCCGACCCCCAATTCTGCACTTCCACAGTGTTCCACCCGACCCCCCAATTCTGCACGCCCCCAGAGTTCTCCCCGACCCCCCAATTCAGCACTCCCACAGAGTTCTTCCCGACCCCCCCAATTCTGCACTCCCACAGAGTTCCCCGTCCCCCCAATTCTGCACGTCCACAGAGTTCCCCCCCAACCCCCAATTCTGCACACCCACAGAGTTCCCCCTGTCCCTCCAATTCTGCACACCCACAGAGTTCCCCCTGTCCCCTCAATTCTGCACACCCACAGAGTTCCCCCCCCAACCCCCAATTCTGCACGCCCACAGAGTTCTCCCCCCAACCCCCAATTCTGCACACCCACAGATTTCCCCCCGACCCCCCAGTTCTGCACGCCCATAGAGTTCCCCCGACCCCCAATTCTGCACGCCCACAGAGTTCCCCCCCTGACCCCCCAATTCTGTACGCCCACAGAGTACCCCCCAACCCCCAATTCTGCATTCCCACAGAGTTCCCCCCAACCCCCAATTCTGCATGCCCACAGATGTGCCGCAGGGATTCGGGCTCCTGCAGGGTCTGGCAGCACAGGCAGATCTCCTGTTTCCAGTACGGAAGTCCCAAACCTCTCTGTCTGTCCAATCACACACAGAGCCGTGTCTTGGCCCCCACTTCTGTCTCAGCCAATGAGAAGAGGGAGTCCCAGGATAGCCGAGATTCCAGTGCACATGACTAGATCTAGAGGGTTGAGTATTGAGGGGCCGGGGGGGGGGGGGGGAGGATAATGCACACAGAATGCACCTTCAGCCTTTACAACCACTTTAATGAACACAACTTACCTGGCCAGGGAGCCGTTCCCCCGATCCTTCTCTTGGTCCTCAAGGAGCTCCAGACTGACGTTCACCATGTCAATGAGGAAGGACACCCCGGTGTAGACCTCTCCACTGAGCACCGTCTGCAGACAGAGGACAGCCAGGGAAATGCACATTATAAAATCATCCTGGAATATGGAAGCTGCCTTCCTGATCTCCTAGAAAAGCCCCTCTGCCTGGCTCTCTGTCTTCAATACATAGTCACTGAATTGGTGAGGCCAGGACTCCAGATCGGGTTTGTTCCAGGTCTGATCCTCAGGAAGTTCTGAAGCCGATGGATCGTCCGGACTGATAGGGAGCGCACGGGTTCATGTTTCCCGGCCTCCATGTTCCCTAATGTTCCCAGTCCTCCACGTTCCTTGACCCGCACGTTCCCGGGCCTCCACGTTCCCGGGCCTCCATGTTCCCTAACGTTCCCGGCCTCCATGTTCCCTAACGTTCCCAGGCCATCACGTTCCCAGTCCTCCACGTTCCTTGACCCGCACGTTCCCAGGCCATCACATTCCCAGTCCTCCACGTTCCCAGTCCTCCACGTTCCCCGGCCTCCACGTTCCTTGACCCGCACGTTCCCGGGCCTCCACGTTCCCGGGCCTCCACGTTCCCCGGCCTCCATGTTCCCTAACGTTCCCGGCCTCCATGTTCCCTAATGTTCCCAGGCCATCACGTTCCCAGTCCTCCACGTTCCCCGGCCTCCACGTTCCCAGTCCTCCACGTTCCTTGACCCGCACGTTCCCGGGCCTCCACGTTCCCCGGCCTCCACGTCCCCCGGCCTCCACGTCCCCCGGCCTCCACGTCCCCCGGCCTCCACGTCCCCCGGCCTCCACGTCCCCCGGCCTCCACGTTCCCCGGCCTCACTAGGACATGGATTAGTCCTCCATCAGGACACAGCGCTATCTACAGCTTTCCAGAAGCAGAACTCCCACCAATCACAAAGAGGTCTCCCTTACATGACTGCGCGGATCCTGCAGGTCATACGGACGCATGAAATCCTCCACGGGTTCCCCCAGATTATTCTCCAGCAGGCCTTTGATCAGTCTGTATTTACTGAGATCCAGTGAGCAGAGCACCGAGGACAGACTTCCATGGATGGACAGATCCGGGACCGAGTGACTCATCTCTCTGCAGGAGAAACAAGAATATATGAATGGATGCATGACCCGCCAGCAAATAAATCCCATCCTCCGACATCTTATCCTCCCGACGTCCCATCCCCCGGCGTCCCCATCCTCCCGGCGTCCTCCCAGCGTCCCCATCCTCCGACATCTCATCCTCCGGCGTCCCCATCCTCCAGCGTCCCCATCCTCCCGGCGTCCCCATCCTCCCGGCATCCTCCAGCATCCCCATCCTCCGGCGTCCCCATCCTCCCGGCGTCCCCATCCTCCCGGCGTCCCCATCCTCCGACATCTTATCCTCCCGGCGTCCCCATCCTCCCGGCATCCCCATCCTCCGGCATCCCCATCCTCCCGACGTCCCATCCATCCATCCAGCTCCATCTAACCCCCAAAGTGGATATTTGTATGTCGGGGTGCCCGGACGTAGGGGGTCTGGCTCCATCTAACCCCCCCAAAGTGGATATTTGTATGTCGGGGTGCCCGGACGTAGGGGGTCCGGCTCCATCTAACCCCCCAAAGTGGATATTTGTATGTCGGGGTGCCCGGACGTAGGGGGTCCGGCTCCATCTAACCCCCCCAAAGTGGATATTTGTATGTCGGGGTGCCCGGACGTAGGGGGTCCGGCTCCATCTAACCCCCAAAGTGAATATTTGTATGTCGGGGTGCCCGGACGTAGGGGGTCCGGCTCCATCTAACCCCCCCCAAAGTGGATATTTGTATGTCGGGGTGCCCGGCTCCATCTAACCCCCAAAGTGGATATTTGTATGTCGGGGTGCCCGGACGTAGGGGGTCTGGCTCCATTTAACCCCCCCAAAGTGGATATTTGTATGTCGGGGTGCCCGGACGTAGGGGGTCCGGCTCCATTTAACCCCCCCAAAGTGGATATTTGTATGTCGGGGTGCCCGGCTCCATCTAACCCCCAAAGTGGATATTTGTATGTTGGGGTGCCCGGACGTAGGGGGTCCGGCTCCATCTAACCCCCCCCCAAAGTGGATATTTGTATGTCGGGGTGCCCGGACGTAGGGGGTCCGGCTCCATCTAACCCCCCCAAAGTGGATATTTGTATGTCGGGGTGCCCGGACGTAGGGGGTCCGGCTCCGTTTGGACAGACTGGTGAACACCCGGTACCTGTATATGTACAAGGCCACACGGAAGTTCCTGCCCCGTTGTTATGGCAACCTGGAAGGAAGGTAAGTGCGGTGTGACGGTTCCTGGGGTAGATGGCGGCGATATCCCAGAAGCCCCCGGGATTGGCCGAATGATGAAATCGCCGAGGTGGGCGGGACCGGAAGTGCAGACTACAAATAAAGTACTTAGAGGAAGAAATGAGATGATTGCCATTCCAGACGGTCCTGCGGGTCAGCATTGGGTTGCCAGGAACATGGAGAAATGGGTGGAGCTCCGCTCTAACTGAACACGCTGAAGGAAGAAGCTGATTGGCCGCACCAGGTTTGGTAAATCTCCCCCAATGACACCAATACTCACTTGTCCAGATTCCTCTCCAGCTGGAGCTTCAGTCGGCATGGCTCAGCCAATAGGCTCCCGCCCGTCTGCCGGACCATGTATGACGGGAAGAAGAGGACACATTGGGGTCTCTCCAGGCCTTCAGCAGAGTCTCGGGGGCTTCTCTGGGCAGCAAAGATGTCCATGTCTTGTAGATCCACCACAATGCAGTCCAACAGACAGACGTGGTCTCCTGCCGGAACAAACACATCGTTTTCTAAGGCCTTGAGGTGGGCCGGAACTCTCAGGGGGCAACAAGCTGAGGGAATGCTGCCCACTGAGCCACCCGGTCACATGATCTCTTATGCAGTGAACTGACCAATCGGAATTCCGGTCCTTCCATTCAAGAGAGATCACATGACCAGATGAGTAGGTCTTCGGATGTGATCGGCACTGAAGGGAGCAGAGGTGCCCAAACTACGGCCCTCCAGCTGCTGAAGTACTACAAGTCCCATCATGCCTCTGGGTGTCAGTCTTGCAAGGCCTCATGGGACTTGTAGTTCCTCAACACCTGGAGGGCCGCAGTTTGGACAGGGCTTAGGAGGAAAGCAGAATGGAAGTTTTCAGCCCTTTTGTTGCTCTCTGTCTATCCCGGCATGACGGATGTCACAGCTTGTTGGGTTTTTAGATTTTTTATTGATTTTCCAGCAAAATGTACAAAATAATTTACAAATACAGAAATAAATAGAAGCCCAGCGGCCATATTGGTTGCAGCGCCTGGACCTGCGCAGCCATTGCGTCCAAATAGAAATGAATGGAACCCCTGAGCACCCCGCTGCAGGAAAACACTCGCCCTCACATGGGCGTACGCTGCCCTCACATGGGCGTACCCTGCCCTCACATGGGCGTACCCTGCAGACAAACACTGCCCTCACATGGGCGTACACTGCTGGCAGACACTGCCCTCACATGGGCAGACACTGCCCTCACATGGGCGTACCCTGCAGGGAAAAACTGCCCTCACATGGGCGTACACTGCAAACACTGCCCTCACATGGGCGTACACCGCAGGCAAACACTGCCCTCACATGGGCGTACACCGCAGGCAAACACTGCCCTCACATGGGCGTACCCTGCAGCCAAACACTGCCCTCACATGGGCGTACACTGCCCTCACATGGGCGTACCCTGCAGCCAAACACTGCCCTCACATGGGCGTACCCTGCAGGGAAAAACTGCCCTCACATGGGCGTACACTGCAAACACTGCCCTCACATGGGCGTACCCTGCAGGCAAACACTGCCCTCACATGGGCGTACCCTGCAGACAAACACTGCCCTCACATGGGCGTACACTGCAAACACTGCCCTCACATGGGCGTACACTGCAGGCAAACACTCGCCCTCACATGGGCGTACACTGCAGCCAAACACTGCCCTCACATGGGCGTACCCTGCAGCCAAACACTGCCCTCACATGGGCGTACACCGCAGGCAAACACTGCCCTCACATGGGCGTACCCTGCAGCCAAACACTGCCCTCACATGGGCGTACCCTGCAGCCAAACACTGCCCTCACATGGGCGTACCCTGCAGCCAAACACTGTCCTCACATGGGCGTACACTGCAAACACTGCCCTCACATGGGCGTACACTGCAGGCAAACACTCGCCCTCACATGGGCATAAACTGCAGGCAAACACTGCCCTCACATGGGCGTACACCGCAGGCAAACACTGCCCTCACATGGGCATAAACTGCAGGCAAACACTGCCCTCACATGGGCGTAAACTGCAGGCAAACACTGCCCTCACATGGGCGTACACTGCAGGCAAACACTGCCCTCACATGGGCGTACACTGCAGGCAAACACTGCCCTCACATGGGCGTACCCTGCAGCCAAACACTGCCCTCACATGGGCGTACCCTGCAGCCAAACACTGCCCTCACATGGGCGTACCCTGCAGCCAAACACTGCCCTCACATGGGCGTACCCTGCAGCCAAACACTGCCCTCACATGGGCGTACCCTGCAGCCAAACACTGCCCTCACATGGGCGTACACTGCAAACACTGCCCTCACATGGGCGTAAACTGCAGCCAAACACTGCCCTCACATGGGCGTACACTGCAGGCAAACACTGCCCTCACATGGGCGTAAACTGCAGCCAAACACTGCCCTCACATGGGCGTAAACTGCAGCCAAACACTGCCCTCACATGGGCGTACACTGCAAACACTGCCCTCACATGGGCGTAAACTGCAGCCAAACACTGCCCTCACATGGGCGTACACTGCAGGCAAACACTGCCCTCACATGGGCGTAAACTGCAGCCAAACACTGCCCTCACATGGGCGTACCCTGCAGCCAAACACTGCCCTCACATGGGCGTACACCGCAGGCAAACACTGCCCTCACATGGGCGTACCCTGCAGCCAAACACTGCCCTCACATGGGCGTACCCTGCAGCCAAACACTGCCCTCACATGGGCGTACCCTGCAGCCAAACACTGCCCTCACATGGGCGTACACCGCAGGCAAACACTGCCCTCACATGGGCGTACACTGCAGCCAAACACTGCCCTCACATGGGCGTACACTGCAGCCAAACACTGCCCTCCCATGGGCGTACCCTGCAGCCAAACACTGCCCTCACATGGGCGTACCCTGCAGCCAAACACTGCCCTCACATGGGCGTACCCTGCAGACAAACACTGCCCTCACATGGGCGTACCCTGCAGCCAAACACTGCCCTCACATGGGCGTACCCTGCAGCCAAACACTGCCCTCACATGGGCGTACACCGCAGGCAAACACTGCCCTCACATGGGCGTACACTGCAAACACTGCCCTCACATGGGCGTACACTGCAAACACTGCCCTCACATGGGCGTACACTGCAAACACTGCCCTCACATGGGCGTAAACTGCAGGCAAACACTGCCCTCACATGGGCGTACACTGCAAACACTGCCCTCACATGGGCGTAAACTGCAGCCAAACACTGCCCTCACATGGGCGTACCCTGCAGCCAAACACTGCCCTCACATGGGCGTACACTGCAGGCAAACACTGCCCTCACATGGGCGTACCCTGCAGCCAAACACTGCCCTCACATGGGCGTACACTGCAAACACTGCCCTCACATGGGCGTAAACTGCAGCCAAACACTGCCCTCACATGGGCGTAAACTGCAGCCAAACACTGCCCTCACATGGGCGTACACCGCAGGCAAACACTGCCCTCACATGGGCGTACCCTGCAGCCAAACACTGCCCTCACATGGGCGTACCCTGCAGCCAAACACTGCCCTCACATGGGCGTACCCTGCAGCCAAACACTGCCCTCACATGGGCGTACCCTGCAGCCAAACACTGCCCTCACATGGGCGTACACTGCAAACACTGCCCTCACATGGGCGTAAACTGCAGCCAAACACTGCCCTCACATGGGCGTACACTGCAGGCAAACACTGCCCTCACATGGGCGTAAACTGCAGCCAAACACTGCCCTCACATGGGCGTAAACTGCAGCCAAACACTGCCCTCACATGGGCGTACACTGCAAACACTGCCCTCACATGGGCGTAAACTGCAGCCAAACACTGCCCTCACATGGGCGTACACTGCAGGCAAACACTGCCCTCACATGGGCGTAAACTGCAGCCAAACACTGCCCTCACATGGGCGTACCCTGCAGCCAAACACTGCCCTCACATGGGCGTACACCGCAGGCAAACACTGCCCTCACATGGGCGTACCCTGCAGCCAAACACTGCCCTCACATGGGCGTACCCTGCAGCCAAACACTGCCCTCACATGGGCGTACCCTGCAGCCAAACACTGCCCTCACATGGGCGTACCCTGCAGCCAAACACTGCCCTCACATGGGCGTACACCGCAGGCAAACACTGCCCTCACATGGGCGTACACTGCAGCCAAACACTGCCCTCACATGGGCGTACACTGCAGCCAAACACTGCCCTCCCATGGGCGTACCCTGCAGCCAAACACTGCCCTCACATGGGCGTACCCTGCAGCCAAACACTGCCCTCACATGGGCGTACCCTGCAGACAAACACTGCCCTCACATGGGCGTACCCTGCAGCCAAACACTGCCCTCACATGGGCGTACCCTGCAGCCAAACACTGCCCTCACATGGGCGTACACCGCAGGCAAACACTGCCCTCACATGGGCGTACACTGCAAACACTGCCCTCACATGGGCGTACACTGCAAACACTGCCCTCACATGGGCGTACACTGCAAACACTGCCCTCACATGGGCGTAAACTGCAGGCAAACACTGCCCTCACATGGGCGTACACTGCAAACACTGCCCTCACATGGGCGTAAACTGCAGCCAAACACTGCCCTCACATGGGCGTACCCTGCAGCCAAACACTGCCCTCACATGGGCGTACACTGCAGGCAAACACTGCCCTCACATGGGCGTACCCTGCAGCCAAACACTGCCCTCACATGGGCGTACACTGCAAACACTGCCCTCACATGGGCGTAAACTGCAGCCAAACACTGCCCTCACATGGGCGTAAACTGCAGCCAAACACTGCCCTCACATGGGCGTACACCGCAGGCAAACACTGCCCTCACATGGGCGTACCCTGCAGCCAAACACTGCCCTCACATGGGCGTACCCTGCAGCCAAACACTGCCCTCACATGGGCGTACACCGCAGGCAAACACTGCCCTCACATGGGCGTACACTGCAAACACTGCCCTCACATGGGCGTACACTGCAAACACTGCCCTCACATGGGCGTACACTGCTGGCAGACACTGCCCTCACATGGGCGTACACTGCCCTCACATGGGCGTACACCACAGGCAAACACTGCCCTCACATGGGCGTACACCGCAGCCAAACACTGCCCTCACATGGGCGTACACCGCAGGCAAACATTGCCCTCACATGGGCGTACACTGCCCTCACATGGGCGTATACTGCCCTCACATGGGCGTACACTCTACTACATCCAACGAGGCCTTTCCACAAAATGAAGGCCAGGCTCTAAGGTGGCTGTGAAGAACCTACCCCTAACCCCTGTATGTGAGCTCTGTGATCACCAGGGTCCCTGTATGTGAGCTCTGTGATCACCAGGGTCTGTATATGTGAGCTCTGTGATCACCAGGGTCCCTGTATGTGAGCTCTGTGATCACCAGGGTCTCTGTATGTGAGCTCTGTGATCACCAGGGTCTGTATATGTGAGCTCTGTGATCACCAGGGTCTCTGTATGTGAGCTCTGTGATCACCAGGGTCTGTATATGTGAGCTCTGTGATCACCAGGGTCCCTGTATGTGAGCTCTGTGATCACCAGGGTCTCTGTATGTGAGCTCTGTGATCACCAGGGTCTGTATATGTGAGCTCTGTGATCACCAGGGTCTCTGTATGTGAGCTCTGTGATCACCAGGGTCTGTGTATGTGAGCTCTGTGATCACCAGGGTCTGTATATGTGAGCTCTGTGATCACCAGGGTCTCTGTATGTGAGCTCTGTGATCACCAGGGTCTCTGTATGTGAGCTCTGTGATCACCAGGGTCCCTGTATGTGAGCTCTGTGATCACCAGGGTCTGTATATGTGAGCTCTGTGATCACCAGGGTCTGTATATGTGAGCTCTGTGATCACCAGGGTCTGTATATGTGAGCTCTGTGATCACCAGGGTCTCTGTATGTGAGCTCTGTGATCACCAGGGTCTCTGTATGTGAGCTCTGTGATCACCAGGGTCTCTGTATGTGAGCTCTGTGAATACTCACCAGGGTCTGTGTATGTGAGCTCTGTGATCACCAGGGTCTCTGTATGTGAGCTCTGTGATCACCAGGGTCTCTGTATGTGAGCTCTGTGATCACCAGGGTCTCTGTATGTGAGCTCTGTGATCACCAGGGTCTCTGTATATGTGAGCTCTGTGATCACCAGGGTCTGTATATGTGAGCTCTGTGATCACCAGGGTCTGTATATGTGAGCTCTGTGATCACCAGGGTCTCTGTATGTGAGCTCTGTGATCACCAGGGTCTGTGTATGTGAGCTCTGTGATCACCAGGGTCTCTGTATGTGAGCTCTGTGATCACCAGGGTCTCTGTATGTGAGCTCTGTGATCACCAGGGTCTCTGTATGTGAGCTCTGTGATCACCAGGGTCTCTGTATGTGAGCTCTGTGATCACCAGGGTCTCTGTATGTGAGCTCTGTGATCACCAGGGTCTCTGTATGTGAGCTCTGTGATCACCAGGGTCTGTATATGTGAACTCTGTGATCACCAGGGTCTCTGTATGTGAGCTCTGTGATCACCAGGGTCTCTGTATGTGAGCTCTGTGATCACCAGGGTCTGTATATGTGAGCTCTGTGATCACCAGGGTCTCTGTATGTGAGCTCTGTGATCACCAAATTCTCTGTATGTGAGCTCTGTGATCACCAGGGTCTCTGTATGTGAGCTCTGTGATCACCAGGGTCTGTATATGTGAGCTCTGTGATCACCAGGGTCTGTGTATGTGAGCTCTGTGATCACCAGGGTCTCTGTATGTGAGCTCTGTGATCACCAGGGTCTCTGTATGTGAGCTCTGTGATCACCAGGGTCTCTGTATGTGAGCTCTGTGATCACCAGGGTCTCTGTATGTGAGCTCTGTGATCACCAGGGTCTCTGTATGTGAGCTCTGTGATCACCAGGGTCTGTATATGTGAGCTCTGTGATCACCAGGGTCTGTATATGTGAGCTCTGTGATCACCAGGGTCTGTATATGTGAGCTCTGTGATCACCAGGGTCTGTATATGTGAGCTCTGTGATCACCAGGGTCTCTGTATATGTGAGCTCTGTGATCACCAGGGTCTCTGTATGTGAGCTCTGTGATCACCAGGGTCTGTATATGTGAGCTCTGTGATCACCAGGGTCCCTGTATGTGAGCTCTGTGATCACCAGGGTCTGTATATGTGAGCTCTGTGATCACCAGGGTCTGTATATGTGAGCTCTGTGATCACCAGGGTCTCTGTATGTGAGCTCTGTGATCACCAGGGTCTGCATATGTGAGCTCTGTGATCACCAGGGTCTCTGTATGTGAGCTCTGTGATCACCAGGGTCTGTATATGTGAGCTCTGTGATCACCAGGGTCTGTGTATGTGAGCTCTGTGATCACCAGGGTCTCTGTATGTGAGCTCTGTGATCACCAGGGTCTGTATATGTGAGCTCTGTGATCACCAGGGTCTCTGTATGTGAGCTCTGTGATCACCAGGGTCTCTGTATGTGAGCTCTGTGATCACCAGGGTCTCTGTATGTGAACTCTGTGATCACCAGGGTCTGTATATGTGAGCTCTGTGATCACCAGGGTCTGTATATGTGAGCTCTGTGATCACCAGGGTCTCTGTATGTGAGCTCTGTGATCACCAGGGTCTGTATATGTGAGCTCTGTGATCACCAGGGTCTCTGTATGTGAGCTATGTGATCACCAGGGTCTCTGTATGTGAGCTCTGTGAATACTCACCAGGGTCTGTGTATGTGAGCTCTGTGATCACCAGGGTCTCTGTATGTGAGCTCTGTGATCACCAGGGTCTCTGTATGTGAGCTCTGTGATCACCAGGGTCCCTGTATGTGAGCTCTGTGATCACCAGGGTCTGTATATGTGAGCTCTGTGATCACCAGGGTCTCTGTATGTGAGCTCTGTGATCACCAGGGTCTCTGTATGTGAGCTCTGTGATCACCAGGGTCCCTGTATGTGAGCTCTGTGATCACCAGGGTCTCTGTATGTGAGCTCTGTGATCACCAGGGTCTGTATATGTGAGCTCTGTGATCACCAGGGTCTGTATATGTGAGCTCTGTGATCACCAGGGTCCCTGTATGTGAGCTCTGTGATCACCAGGGTCTCTGTATGTGAGCTCTGTGATCACCAGGGTCTGTGTATGTGAGCTCTGTGATCACCAGGGTCTGTGTATGTGAGCTCTGTGATCACCAGGGTCCCTGTATGTGAGCTCTGTGAATACTCACCAGGGTCTATAGAACCGTCCGTCTCTTCCTTAGATGAGGCCATGAATAACCCTTCAGCAGAATCCCCCTCCAGACTTGTGCGGGGTTCCCTCCTCCTGTCGCTGCGCTCCGGGGTGACGATGGGGGACGATGTTTTACCCAAACTCTGGTGTAAGGAAAAAACAGAACCAGAGAATCATCATCATCAGTATGAGATCCGAATACAGAATCATCATCATCAGTATGAGATCCGAATACAGAATCATCATCATCAGTATGAGATCCGAATACAGAATCATCATCATCAGTATGAGATCCGAATACAGAATCATCATCATCAGTATGAGATCCGAATACAGAATCATCATCAGTATGAGATCCGAATACAGAATCATCATCAGTATGAGATCCGAATACAGAATCATCATCAGTATGAGATCCGAATACAGAATCATCATCATCAGTATGAGATCCGAATACAGAATCATCATCAGGAGAGGCAGCCAAGGAATGATATATGTGGGGACTCCTTCCCCGACAGGGAATATGTGGGGACTCCTTCCCCAACAGGGAATATGTGGGGACTCCTTCCCCGACAGGGAATATGTGGGGACTCCTTCCCCGACAGGGAATATGTGGGGACTCCTTCCCCGACAGGGAATATGTGGCTGGCCTTGTCCAGGCTGAGCGAACACTCCCCTCCCCCATACAGTGACAACTCAGCTCCATAGATACAGTACAGTGAGTGAGGTTGTCACCCTGGGACAGGAAGTGTGTCACTGGAAGGATCACCAGGAGAAATCCACCAGATCTATGGACTGTAATCTGCAATATTCCACGTTGGTGATCTGTGACCAGCGAGCGAGATATTAGAATGAGCCAGAAACTCGGCATTTCCCTTCGGACACGATTCACGTCAGGAAATTGTGTGTCAATGTACTGACCGATGAGATCCCACGTACTGACCGATGAGATCCCACGTACTGACCGATGAGATCCCACGTACTGACCGATGAGATCCCACGTACTGACCGATGAGATCCCACGTACTGACAGAGAGATGAGATCCCACGTACTGACAGAGAGATGAGATCCCACGTACTGACAGAGAGATGAGATCCCACGTACTGACAGAGAGATGAGATCCCACGTACTGACAGAGATGAGATCCCACGTACTGACAGAGATGAGATCCCACGTACTGACAGAGAGATGAGATCCCACGTACTGACAGAGAGATGAGATCCCACGTACTGACAGAGAGATGAGATCCCACGTACTGACCGATGAGATCCCACGTACTGACCGATGAGATCCCACGTACTGACAGAGATGAGATCCCACGTACTGACAGAGATGAGATCCCACGTACTGACAGAGATGAGATCCCACGTACTGACAGAGAGATGAGATCCCACGTACTGACAGAGAGATGAGATCCCACGTACTGACAGAGAGATGAGATCCCACGTACTGACCGATGAGATCCCACGTACTGACCGATGAGATCCCACGTACTGACAGATGAGATGAGATCCCACGTACTGACAGAGAGATGAGATCCCACGTACTGACAGAGATGAGATCCCACGTACTGACCGATGAGATCCCACGTACTGACCGATGAGATCCCACGTACTGACCGATGAGATCCCACGTACTGACCGATGAGATCCCACGTACTGACCGATGAGATCCCACGTACTGACAGAGATGAGATCCCACGTACTGACAGAGATGAGATCCCACGTACTGACAGAGATGAGATCCCACGTACTGACAGAGATGAGATCCCACGTACTGACAGAGATGAGATCCCACGTACTGACAGAGAGATGAGATCCCACGTACTGACAGAGATGAGATCCCACGTACTGACAGAGAGATGAGATCCCACGTACTGACCGATGAGATCCCACGTACTGACCGATGAGATCCCACGTACTGACCGATGAGATCCCACGTACTGACCGATGAGATCCCACGTACTGACCGATGAGATCCCACGTACTGACCGATGAGATCCCACGTACTGACCGATGAGATCCCACGTACTGACAGAGATGAGATCCCACGTACTGACCGATGAGATCCCACGTACTGACAGAGATGAGATCCCACGTACTGACAGAGATGAGATCCCACGTACTGACAGAGATGAGATCCCACGTACTGACAGAGATGAGATCCCACGTACTGACAGAGATGAGATCCCACGTACTGACAGAGAGATGAGATCCCACGTACTGACCGATGAGATCCCACGTACTGACCGATGAGATCCCACGTACTGACCGATGAGATCCCACGTACTGACCGATGAGATCCCACGTACTGACCGATGAGATCCCACGTACTGACCGATGAGATCCCACGTACTGACAGAGAGATGAGATCCCACGTACTGACAGAGATGAGATCCCACGTACTGACAGAGATGAGATCCCACGTACTGACAGAGATGAGATCCCACGTACTGACAGAGAGATGAGATCCCACGTACTGACAGAGATGAGATCCCACGTACTGACAGAGAGATGAGATCCCACGTACTGACCGATGAGATCCCACGTACTGACCGATGAGATCCCACGTACTGACCGATGAGATCCCACGTACTGACCGATGAGATCCCACGTACTGACCGATGAGATCCCACGTACTGACCGATGAGATCCCACGTACTGACCGATGAGATCCCACGTACTGACCGATGAGATCCCACGTACTGACAGAGATGAGATCCCACGTACTGACCGATGAGATCCCACGTACTGACAGAGATGAGATCCCACGTACTGACAGAGATGAGATCCCACGTACTGACAGAGATGAGATCCCACGTACTGACAGAGATGAGATCCCACGTACTGACAGAGATGAGATCCCACGTACTGACAGAGAGATGAGATCCCACGTACTGACCGATGAGATCCCACGTACTGACCGATGAGATCCCACGTACTGACCGATGAGATCCCACGTACTGACCGATGAGATCCCACGTACTGACCGATGAGATCCCACGTACTGACCGATGAGATCCCACGTACTGACCGATGAGATCCCACGTACTGACCGATGAGATCCCACGTACTGACAGAGAGATGAGATCCCACGTACTGACAGAGATGAGATCCCACGTACTGACAGAGATGAGATCCCACGTACTGACAGAGAGATGAGATCCCACGTACTGACAGAGAGATGAGATCCCACGTACTGACAGAGAGATGAGATCCCACGTACTGACCGATGAGATCCCACGTACTGACCGATGAGATCCCACGTACTGACAGAGATGAGATCCCACGTACTGACAGAGATGAGATCCCACGTACTGACAGAGATGAGATCCCACGTACTGACAGAGAGATGAGATCCCACGTACTGACAGAGAGATGAGATCCCACGTACTGACAGAGAGATGAGATCCCACGTACTGACAGAGAGATGAGATCCCACGTACTGACCGATGAGATCCCACGTACTGACCGATGAGATCCCACGTACTGACCGATGAGATCCCACGTACTGACAGAGATGAGATCCCACGTACTGACAGAGATGAGATCCCACGTACTGACAGAGATGAGATCCCACGTACTGACAGAGATGAGATCCCACGTACTGAGAGATGAGATACCACGTACTGACAGAGAGATGAGATCCCATGTACTGAGAGATGAAATCCCACGTACTGACAAAGATGAGATCCCACGTACTGACAGAGATGAGATCCCACGTACTGACAGAGATGAGATCCCACGTACTGACAGAGATGAGATCCCACGTACTGACAGAGATGAGATCCCACGTACTGACAGAGATGAGATCCCACGTACTGACAGAGATGAGATCCCACGTACTGACAGAGATGAGATCCCACGTACTGACAGAGATGAGATCCCACGTACTGACAGAGATGAGATCCCACGTACTGAGAGATGAGATACCACGTACTGACAGAGAGATGAGATCCCATGTACTGACAGAGAGATGAGATCCCATGTACTGACAGAGAGATGAGATCCCATGTACTGAGAGATGAGATCCCACGTACTGACCGATGAGATCCCACGTACTGACAGAGAGATGAGATCCCACGTACTGACCGATGAGATCCCACGTACTGACAGAGAGATGAGATCCCACGTACTGAGAGATGAGATCCCACGTACTGAGAGATGAGATCCCATGTACTAAAAGAGAGATGAGATCCCATGTACTGAGAGATGAGATCCCATGTACTGACAGAGAGATGAGATCCCACGTACTGAGAGATGAGATCCCACGTACTGACAGAGAGATGAGATCCCACGTACTGAGAGATGAGATCCCAAGTACTGAAAGAGAGATGAGATCCCATGTACTGAGAGATGAGATCCCATGTACTGAGAGATGAGATCCCATGTACTGAGAGATGAGATTCCATGTACTGAGAGATGAGATTCCATGTACTGAGAGATGAGATCCCATGTACTGAGAGATGAGATTCCATGTACTGAGAGATGAGATTCCATGTACTGAGAGATGAGATTCCATGTACTGAGAGATGAGATCCCATGTACTGAGAGATGAGATTCCATGTACTGAGAGATGAGATTCCATGTACTGAGAGATGAGATCCCATGTACTGAGAGATGAGATCCCATGTACTGAGCAGAGCATGCAAATCACTTCCAAATCCGCCACCACTCAAACCATGCAGAACACAGCCAAAGCCGCAATGCAGAAACAGAATCCCACTGGGGGGAGGGGGCGCAGACGGGGGGGGAAGGGGATGCAGACAGGGGGGAAGGGGGCGCAGACGAGGGGGCGCAGATGAGACTGACACGGGGGCCTCAATGCAGAGAAGCTGGAATAGCTTTATATGCAAAAGAAAATCCTCTTCCGAGATCAGCCAATCATCTTCCTGCTTTATATCAGCTAAGAATTGGAATCTGCTAGCTCTACTCTATGGAGTGTCAGCCGAGAAGCCCCTCCCCCAGTCAGACCGATCACTGGTTGTACGGACCCTCTCCTCTCTGTGATCGGGATCCCTGTACTCACCATAAAACCCTCGTCTCCTCTCTGTGATCGGGATTCCTGTACTCTCCATAAAACACTCTCCTCTCTGTGATCGGGATTCCTGTACTCTCCATAAAACCCTCGTCTCCTCTCTGTGATCGGGATCCCTGTACTCTCCACAAAACCCTCGTCTCCTCTCTGTGATCGGGATCCCTGTACTCTCCATAAAACCCGCTCCTCTCTGTGATCGGGATCCCTGTACTCTCCACAAAACCCTCGTCTCCTCTCTGTGATCGGGATTCCTGTACTCTCCATAAAACACTCTCCTCTCTGTGATCGGGATTCCTGTACTCTCCATAAAACCCTCGTCTCCTCTCTGTGATCGGGATTCCTGTACTCTCCATAAAACCCTCGTCTCCTCTCTGTGATCGGGATCCCTGTACTCTCCATAAAACCCTCTCCTCTCTGTGATCGGGATCCCTGTACTCTCCACAAAACCCTCGTCTCCTCTCTGTGATCGGGATCCCTGTACTCACCATAAAACCCTCGTCTCCTCTCTGTGATCGGGATTCCTGTACTCTCCATAAAACCCTCGTCTCCTCTCTGTGATCGGGATTCCTGTACTCTCCATAAAACCCTCGTCTCCTCTCTGTGATCGGGATTCCTGTACTCACCCTAAAACCCTCGTCTCCTCTCTGTGATCGGGATTCCTGTACTCACCCTAAAACCCTCGTCTCCTCTCTGTGATTGGGATTCCTGTACTCTCCATAAAACACTCTCCTCTCTATGATCGGGATTCCTGTACTCTCCATAAAACCCTCGTCTCCTCTCTGTGATCGGGATCCCTGTACTCTCCACAAAACCCTCGTCTCCTCTCTGTGATCGGGATTCCTGTACTCTCCACAAAACCCTCGTCTCCTCTCTGTGATCCGGATCCCTGTACTCTCCATAAAACCCTCGTCTCCTCTCTGTGATCGGGATTCCTGTACTCTCCACAAAACCCTCGTCTCCTCTCTGTGATCGGGATTCCTGTACTCACCATAAAACCCTCGTCTCCTCTCTGTGATCGGGATTCCTGTACTCTCCACAAAACCCTCGTCTCCTCTCTGTGATCGGGATCCCTGTACTCTCCATAAAACCCTCTCCTCTCTGTGATCGGGATCCCTGTACTCTCCATAAAACCCGCTCCTCTCTGTGATCGGGATCCCTGTACTCACCATAAAACCCTCGTCTCCTCTCTGTGATCGGGATTCCTGTACTCTCCATAAAACCCGCTCCTCTCTGTGATCGGGATCCCTGTACTCACCATAAAACCCTCGTCTCCTCTCTGTGATCGGGATTCCTGTACTCACCATAAAACCCTCTCCTCTCTGTGATCGGGATTCCTTTACTCTCCATAAAACCCGCTCCTCTCTGTGATCGGGATTCCTGTACTCACCATAAAACCCTCTCCTCTCTGTGATCGGGATTCCTGTACTCTCCATAAAACCCGCTCCTCTCTGTGATCGGGATCCCTGTACTCACCATAAAACCCTCGTCTCCTCTCTGTGATCGGGATTCCTGTACTCACCCTAAAACCCTCGTCTCCTCTCTGTGATCGGGATTCCTGTACTCACCATAAAACCCTTGTCTCCTCTCTGTGATCGGGATTCCTGTACTCTCCATAAAACCCTCTCCTCTCTGTGATCGGGATTCCTGTACTCACCCTAAAACCCTCGTCTCCTCTCTGTGATCGGGATTCCTGTACTCACCCTAAAACCCTCGTCTCCTCTCTGTGATCAGGATTCCTGTACTCACCATAAAACCCTCTCCTCTCTGTGATCGGGATTCCTGTACACTCCATAAAACCCGCTCCTCTCTGTGATCGGGATTCCTGTACTCACCATAAAACCCTCGTCTCCTCTCTGTGATCGGGATTCCTGTACTCACCATATAACCGTCGTCTCCTCTCTGTGATCGGGATTCCTGTACTCACCATAAAACCCTCGTCTCCTCTCTGTGATCGGGATTCCTGTACTCACCATAAAACCCTCGTCTCCTCTCTGTGATCGGGATTCCTGTACTCTCCATAAAACCCTCTCCTCTCTGTGATCGGGATTCCTGTACTCTCCATAAAACCCTCGTCTCCTCTCTGTGATCGGGATTCCTGTACTCTCCATAAAACCCTCTCCTCTCTGTGATCGGGATTCCTGTACATCTAGGAATGTGAACTGGATCCAAGCAGAACCCCGAATACTGGACCCAGAATATTGGACCCCGAACATTGGACCCAGAATACTGGACCCAGAATACTGAACCCCGAATATTGGACCCTGAATACTGAACCCTGAATACTGGACCCCGAACACTGGACCCCGAACATTGGACCCCGAATACTGGACCTCGAACATTGGACCCAGAATACTGGACCCCGAATAATGGACCCCGAATACTGAACTCCGAATACTGAACCCCGAATACTGGACCCCGAATACTGGACCCCGAATACTGGACCCCGAACACTGGACCCAGAATACTGGACCCTGAATGTTGGACCTCGAATACTGGACCCCGAATACTGGACACTGAACATTGGACCCTGAACATTGGACCCTGAATATTGGACCCTGAATACTGGACCCTGAATATTGGACCGCGAATACTGAACCCTGAATATTGGACCTCGAATACTGAACCCTGAATACTGGACCCTGAATATTGGACCCTGAATACTGAACCCTGAATACTGAACCCTGAATACTGGACCCTGAATATTGGACCCTGAATATTGGACCCTGAATACCGGACCGTGAATACTGGACCCTGAATACTGAACCCTGAATACTGAACCCTGAATATTGGACCCTGAATACTGAACCCTAAATATTGGACCCCGAATACTGGACCCTGAATATTGGACCCTGAATATTGAACCGCGAATTTTGGACCCTGAATATTGAACCGCGAATATTGGACCCCGAATACTGGACCCTGAATATTGAACCCTGAATATTGGACACTGAATATTGGACCCTGAATACTGGACCCTGAATATTGAACCCTGAATACTGGACCCTGAATACTGAACCCTGAATATTGAACCCTGAATATTGGACCCTGAATATTGGACCCTGAATATTGGACCCTGAATACTGGACACTGAATATTGGACCCTGAATATTGAACCCTGAATACTGGACCCTGAATACTGAACCCTGAATATTGAACCCTGAATATTGGACCCTGAATATTGGACACTGAATATTGGACACTGAATATTGGACCCGAATATTGGACCCTGAATATTGGACCCTGAATATTGGACCCCGAATACTGGACCCCGAATATTGGACCCTGAATATTTGACCCCGAATACTGGACCTCGAATACTGAACCCTGAATATTGGACCCTGAATATTGGTCCTGCCCTCAGATTACTTCCTGGTATGTGCCTAGGCTCTCCTGTTCTGTGTATCCGCAGTGTGAGATCATCCAAGGCACTGCCAGCTCTGACTGCTGGTCCCAGGAGATGTGGGGTGAGATTTGGTGATGTCACTTCTGTGCTCCTTACTGGAGGCTCTGACATAGGGAAGGAAAGCCCTGCCTCTACCAAGATGGCCGCCCCCACACACAGTGCAGGGTACATCAGCAATAGGGAGAAGATCAGCTGCAGAGAGATCACAGACAGTATTGGGGTCATTCCTTCACGGTCTGGGCGCAGCCTCCATGGGTCAGTTCTCACACAGCAGAGACGTCATACAGAGAACATACGAAGATCACAGATCTGACTGCAGAGACGTCATACAGAGAACATATGAAGATCACAGATCTGACAGCAGAGACGTCATACAGAGAACATACGAAGATCACAGATCTGACAGCAGAGACGTTATACGGAGAACATACGAAGATCACAGATCTGACAGCAGAGACGTCATACAGAGAACATACGAGGATCACAGATCTGACAGCAGAGACGTCATACAGAGAACATACGAGGATCACAGATCTGACAGCAGAGACGTCATACGGAGAACATACAAGGATCACAGATCTGACTGCAGAGACGTCATACAGAGAACATACGAAGATCACAGATCTGACAGCAGAGACGTCATACAGAGAACATACGAGGATCACAGATCTGACAGCAGAGACGTTATACGGAGAACATACGAAGATCACAGATCTGACAGCAGAGACGTCATACAAGAACATACGAAGATCACAGATCTGACAGCAGAGACGTCATACAGAGAACATACGAGGATCACAGATCTGACAGCAGAGACGTTATACGGAGAACATACGAAGATCACAGATCTGACAGCAGAGACGTCATACAGAGAACATACGAGGATCACAGATCTGACAGCAGAGACGTCATACAGAGAACATACGAGGATCACAGATCTGACAGCAGAGACGTCATACGGAGAACATACAAGGATCACAGATCTGACTGCAGAGACGTCATACAGAGAACATACGAAGATCACAGATCTGACAGCAGAGACGTCATACAGAGAACATACGAGGATCACAGATCTGACAGCAGAGACGTTATACGGAGAACATACGAAGATCACAGATCTGACAGCAGAGACGTCATACAAGAACATACGAAGATCACAGATCTGACAGCAGAGACGTCATACAAGAACATACGAGGATCACAAATCTGACAGCAGAGACGTCATACGGAGAACATACGAGGATCACAGATCTGACTGCAGAGACGTCATACAGAGAACATACGAAGATCACAGATCTGACAGCAGAGACGTCATACAGAGAACATACGAGGATCACAGATCTGACAGCAGAGACGTTATACGGAGAACATACGAAGATCACAGATCTGACAGCAGAGACGTCATACAAGAACATACGAAGATCACAGATCTGACAGCAGAGACGTCATACAAGAACATACGAGGATCACAAATCTGACAGCAGAGACGTCATACGGAGAACATACGAGGATCACAGATCTGACAGCAGAGACGTCATACAGAGAACATATGAAGATCACAGATCTGACAGCAGAGACGTCATACAGAGAACATACGAAGATCACAGATCTGACAGCAGAGACGTCATACAAGAACATACGAAGATCACAGATCTGACAGCAGAGACGTCATACAGAGAACATACGAAGATCACAGATCTGACAGCAGAGACGTCATACAGAGAACATACGAGGATCACAGATCTGACAGCAGAGACGTCATACAGAGAACATACGAGGATCACAGATCTGACAGCAGAGACGTCATACGGAGAACATACGAAGATCACAGATCTGACAGCAGAGACGTCATACAGAGAACATACGAGGATCACAAATCTGACAGCAGAGACGTCATACGGAGAACATACGAGGATCACAGATCTGACTGCAGAGACGTCATACAGAGAACATACGAAGATCACAGATCTGACAGCAGAGACGTCATACAGAGAACATACGAAGATCACAGATCTGACAGCAGAGACGTCATACAGAGAACATACGAGGATCACAGATCTGACAGCAGAGACGTCATACAGAGAACATACGAAGATCACAGATCTGACAGCAGAGACGTCATACAGAGAACATACGAGGATCACAGATCTGACAGCAGAGACGTCATACAGAGAACATACGAAGATCACAGATCTGACAGCAGAGACGTCATACAGAGAACATACGAAGATCACAGATCTGACAGCAGAGACGTCATACAGAGAACATACGAAGATCACAGATCTGACAGCAGAGACGTCATACAGAGAACATACGAGGATCACAGATCTGACAGCAGAGACGTCATACGGAGAACATACAAGGATCACAGATCTGACTGCAGAGACGTCATACAGAGAACATACGAAGATCACAGATCTGACAGCAGAGACGTCATACAGAGAACATACGAGGATCACAGATCTGACAGCAGAGACGTTATACGGAGAACATACGAAGATCACAGATCTGACAGCAGAGACGTCATACAAGAACATACGAGGATCACAAATCTGACAGCAGAGACATCATATGGAGAACATACGAGGATCACAAATCTGACAGCAGAGACGTCATACGGAGAACATACGAGGATCACAGATCTGACAGTAGAGACGTCATACGGAGAACATACGAAGATCACAGATCTGACAGCAGAGACGTCATACAGAGAACATACGAAGATCACAGATCTGACTGCAGAGACGTCATACAGAGAACATACGAAGATCACAGATCTGACAGCAGAGACGTCATACAGAGAACATACGAAGATCACAGATCTGACAGCAGAGACGTCATACAGAGAACATACGAGGATCACAGATCTGACAGCAGAGACGTCATACAGAGAACATACGAGGATCACAGATCTGACAGCAGAGACGTCATACAGAGAACATACGAGGATCACAGATCTGACAGCAGAGACGTCATACGGAGAACATACAAGGATCACAGATCTGACTGCAGAGACGTCATACAGAGAACATACGAAGATCACAGATCTGACAGCAGAGACGTCATACAGAGAACATACGAGGATCACAGATCTGACAGCAGAGACGTCATACAGAGAACATACGAGGATCACAGATCTGACAGCAGAGACGTTATACGGAGAACATACGAAGATCACAGATCTGACAGCAGAGACGTCATACAAGAACATACGAGGATCACAGATCTGACAGCAGAGACGTCATACGGAGAACATACAAGGATCACAGATCTGACTGCAGAGACGTCATACAGAGAACATACGAAGATCACAGATCTGACAGCAGAGACGTCATACAGAGAACATACGAGGATCACAGATCTGACAGCAGAGACGTTATACGGAGAACATACGAAGATCACAGATCTGACAGCAGAGACGTCATACAAGAACATACGAGGATCACAAATCTGACAGCAGAGACGTCATACGGAGAACATACGAGGATCACAGATCTGACAGCAGAGACGTCATACAGAGAACATACGAAGATCACAGATCTGACTGCAGAGACGTCATACAGAGAACATACGAGGATCACAGATCTGACAGCAGAGACGTCATACAGAGAACATACGAGGATCACAGATGTGACAGCAGAGACGTCATACGGAGAACATACGAGGATCACAGATGTGACAGCAGAGACGTCATACAGAGAACATACAAGGGTCACAGATCTGACAGCAGAGACGTCATACAGAGAACATACGAGGATCACAGATCTGACAGCAGAGACGTCATACAGAGAACATACGAGGATCACAGATCTGACTGCAGAGACGTCATACAGAGAACATACGAAGATCACAGATCTGACAGCAGAGACGTCATACGGAGAACATACGAGGATCAAAGATCTGACTGCAGAGACGTCATACAGAGAACATACGAGGATCACAGATGTGACAGCAGAGACGTCATACAGAGAACATACGAGGATCACAGATCTGACAGCAGAGACGTCATACAGAGAACATACGAGGATCACAGATGTGACAGCAGAGACGTCATACGGAGAACATACGAGGATCACAGATGTGACAGCAGAGACGTCATACGGAGAACATACGAAGATCACAGATCTGACTGCAGAGACGTCATACAGAGAACATACGAAGATCACAGATCTGACTGCAGAGACGTCATACAGAGAACATACGAAGATCACAGATGTGACAGCAGAGACGTCATACAGAGAACATACGAAGATCACAGATCTGACAGCAGAGACGTCATACAGAGAACATACGAAGATCACAGATGTGACAGCAGAGACGTTATAAGGAGAACATACGAAGATCACAGATCTGACAGCAGAGACGTTATACGGAGAACATACGAAGATCACAGATCTGACAGCAGAGACGTCATACAGAGAACATACGAAGATCACAGATCTGACTGCAGAGACGTCATACAGAGAACATACGAAGATCACAGATCTGACAGCAGAGACGTCATACGGAGAACATACGAGGATCACAGATCTGACTGCAGAGACGTCATACAGAGAACATACGAAGATCACAGATCTGACAGCAGAGACGTCATACAGAGAACATACGAGGATCACAGATCTGACTGCAGAGACGTCATACGGAGAACATACGAAGATCACAGATCTGACTGCAGAGACGTCATACAGAGAACATACGAAGATCACAGATCTGACAGCAGAGACGTCATACGGAGGACATACGAAGATCACAGATCTGACTGCAGAGACGTCATACAGAGAACATACGAAGATCACAGATCTGACAGCAGAGACGTCATACGGAGAACATACGAAGATCACAGATCTGACAGCAGAGACGTCATACAGAGAACATACGAAGATCACAGATGTGACAGCAGAGACGTCATACAGAGAACATACGAAGATCACAGATGTGACAGCAGAGACGTCATACAGAGAACATACGAAGATCACAGATGTGACAGCAGAGAGAACACTGCACTCGGCACGTATGGAATTCCAGGAGCCCTCCTTGGGGCCTTCACCTTCCTTTTCATGTTTGGCCAGTAATTTAGTCCAAGAACACCACATTTTGCCGCCCCCCAAACCGGAGAGCCGGGCTGGTCAGTCCCAGAATTCCATAGGAAGAGACACACTCGGGAACCTCCCACCTACACGCTATACCTTCCATGACACCGGATCCTTGTAGGAAGAGCCGTGTAAAATGAGATCCTTCGGGGCAAATAAAAACAAAACATTATTTTATTGATTATAGATCAGCTTCACGCCACTGATAACCAGGAACACGGCATGGGAACCGCAGAGCGCCGCATGGGAACCGCAGAGCGCCGCATGGGAACCGCAGAGCGCCGCATGGGAACCAGGAACACCGCATGGGAACCCCAGAGCGCCGCATGGGAACCGCAGAGCGCCGCATGGGAACCAGGAACACCGCATGGGAACCCCAGAGCGCCGCATGGGAACCGCAGAGCGCCACATGGGAACCAGGAACACCGCATGGGAACCCCAGAGCGCCGCATGGGAACCGCAGAGCGCTGCATGGGAACCAGGAACACCGCATGGGAACCCCAGAGCGCCGCATGGGAACCCCAGAACGCCGCATGGGAACCCCAGAGCGCCGCATGGGAACCGCAGAGCGCCACATGGGAACCAGGAACACCGCATGGGAACCCCAGAGCGCCACATGGGAACCCCAGAGCGCTGCATGGGAACCAGGAACACCGCATGGGAACCCCAGAGCGCCGCATGGGAACCGCAGAGCACCGCATGGGAACCAGGAACACCGCATGGGAACCAGGAACACCGCATGGGAACCAGGAACACCGCATGGGAACCAGGAACACCGCATGGGAACCAGGAACACCGCATGGGAACCACAGAGCGCCGCATGGGAACCACAGAGCGCCGCATGGGAACCGCAGAGCGCCGCATGGGAACCAGGAACACCGCATGGGAACCGCAGAGCACCGCATGGGAACCGGAGAGCACCGCATGGGAACCGGAGAGCACCGCATGGGAACCGGAGAGCACCGCATGGGAACCGGAGTGCACCGCATGGGAACCGGAGAGCACCGCATGGGAACCGGAGAGCACCGCATGGGAACCGGAGTGCACCGCATGGGAACCAGGAACGCCACATGGGAACCGCAGAGCGCCGCATGGGAACCGCAGAGCGCCGCATGGGAACCGCAGAGCGCCGCATGGGAACCGCAGAGCGCCGCATGGGAACCGCAGAGCACCGCATGGGAACCAGGAACACCACATGGGAACCACACAGCACCGCATGGGAACCAGGAACACCACATGGGAACCACACAGCACCGCATGGGAACCACACAACACCACGTGGGAACCACACAGCACCGCATGGGAACCACACAGCACCGCATGGGAACCACACAGCACCGCATGGGAACCACAGAGCACCGCATGGGAACCACAGAGCACCGCATGGGAACCGCAGAGCACCGCATGGGAACCGCAGAGCACCGCATGGGAACCGGAGTGCACCGCATGGGAACCAGGAGCGCCGCATGGGAACCGCAGAGCGCCGCATGGGAACCGCAGAGCGCCGCATGGGAACCGCAGAGCGCCGCATGGGAACCGCAGAGCGCCGCATGGGAACCGCAGAGCACCGCATGGGAACCAGGAACACCACATGGGAACCACACAGCACCGCATGGGAACCAGGAACACCACATGGGAACCACACAGCACCGCATGGGAACCACACAACACCACATGGGAACCACACAGCACCGCATGGGAACCACACAGCACCGCATGGGAACCACACAGCACCGCATGGGAACCACACAGCACCGCATGGGAACCACACAGCACCGCATGGGAACCACACAGCACCGCATGGGAACCACACAGCACCGCATGGGAACCACACAGCACCGCATGGGAACCACACAGCACCGCATGGGAACCGCAGAGCACCGCATGGGAACCGCAGAGCACCGCATGGGAACCGCAGAGCACGTGGGCCTAGCACAGCACCGCATGGGAACCTCAGAGCACGTGGGCCTAGCACAGCACAAAGTCCATGGAGCCCACCATATATAATAGATATATACCCTCCTGCACTGCCAATACCCCCCAGAGTGCCAGAGTTGCAGCAAGCGCCCAACCATGATCCAAGCCATGACCCAACCTGTGACCCAACCCGTGATCCACTCCGTGATCCAAGCCATGACCCAACCCGTGATCCACTTCGTGATCCAACCCATGACCCAACCCGTGATCCACTCCGTGACCCAACCCGTGATCCAAGCCGTGACCCAACCCATGATCCAAGCCGTGATCCAAGCCATGATCCAAGCCATGATCCAAGCCATGACCCAAGCCATGATCCAAGCCATGATCCAAGCCGTGATCCAAGCCGTGATCCAAGCCATGACCCAAGCCATGATCCAAGCCATGATCCAAGCCATGATCCAAGCCATGACCCAAGCCGTGATCCAAGCCGTGATCCAAGCCGTGATCCAAGCCATGACCCAAGCCATGATCCAAGCCATGATCCAAGCCGTGATCCAAGCCGTGATCCAAGCCATGACCCAAGCCATGATCCAAGCCGTGATCAAAGCCATGACCCAAGCCGTGATCCAAGCCGTGACCCAAGTCGTGACCCAAGCCATGACCCAAGCCATGATCCAAGCCATGATCCAAGCCGTGATCCAAGCCGTGATCCAAGCCATGACCCAAGCCATGATCCAAGCCGTGACCCAAGCCGTGATCCAAGCCGTGACCCAAGCCGTGATCCAAGCCGTGACCCAAGTCGTGATCCAAGCCGTGATCCAAGCCGAGTGAAAACAGAGAACCACCGAGGCTGCGCTGCTCAAACATCACCTCACCAATAATAACCCCCCCCAAGGCATTAAATGCGATCAATAATGACAATCACACAATGTGACCAAATGATAAAAAACGAATAAATATTCACAAATGACCCAAAATCTGCCGATATTCATAAATAACAGAAATATAAATGTGATGGAAATAAATCGAATATATATAAAATGTGAAGAAAGTGCCGATCTTATGTACCGCCCCCCCCCCCCCTGCAGGACCACAAACCCTCCATGATTGGCTGGTGTGGAAGTGACGCCATGTTTGGCAGTGAAAGCAGAAGTGATGGAACATTGTGTTGCTTCCGCTGTGTGATGAGACACCCAGCTAACAGGTGGGAGTTCTCACTTTCCTCATTCGTTGCGTGGCGCTGATAGTAATCTGGAGTCATGGCGGAGATCACGGAGCGTCATAGACGGCGAATTGTTGGTGCCGCTCAGCTGGGGCCGTTGTGACTGAAGTCGCCGATTTGCCGTGTGGCGAGGTTCAGGATGAAAGGTGATGGCGGCGGATACAGTTTCCGGGAACCGGCGGCTGATAAGCATAAGCCCCGCCCACATGGTCACCTGACCAAAAGAGACAAAAAGGACATCGCTCAGGATTGTGACCTGGAATAAAGAAACAACAAAAGTGACTGCAGAGCTCAATCTCAGTCCCAGGAAGACCGAGTCCCAGGAAGACCGAGTCCCAGGAAGACCGAGATTGAGCTCTGCAGTCACTTTTGTTTTCTTATTCCGGGTCACGATCCTGCGCAATGTCCTTTTGTCTCTTCAGGTCAGGTGACAGTGTGGGTGGGGCTTATTATTATCAGACGCCATTTTCCCAGAAACTGTATACGCCGCCATAACCTTTCATACTGCACCCCACCACAGAGGCACCAGCTAAGTGTCACCCCACCACAGAGGCACCAGCTAAGTGTCACCCCACCACAGAGGCACCAGCTAAGCGGCACCCCACCACAGAGGCACCCCACCACAGAGGCACCAGCTAAGCGGCACCCCACCACAGAGGCACCCCACCACAGAGGCACCCCACCACAGAGGCACCAGCTAAGCGGCACCCCACCACAGAGGCACCCCACCACAGAGGCACCCCACCACAGAGGCACCAGCTAAGTGTCACCCCACCACAGAGGCACCCCACCACAGAGGCACCCCACCACAGAGGCACCAGCTAAGTGTCACCCCACCACAGAGGCACCAGCTAAGCGGCACCCCACCACAGAGGCACCAGCTAAGCGGCACCCCACCACAGAGGCACCCCACCACAGAGGCACCAGCTAAGCGGCACCCCACCACAGAGGCACCAGCTAAGTGGCACCCCACCACAGAGGCACCCCACCACAGAGGCACCAGCTAAGTGGCACCCCACCGCAGAGGCACCAGCTAAGCGGCACCCCACCGCAGAGGCACCAGCTAAGCGGCACCCCACCACAGAGGCACCAGCTAAGCGGCACCCCACCACAGAGGCACCAGCTAAGTGGCACCCCACCACAGAGGCACCCCACCACAGAGGCACCAGCTAAGCGGCACCCCACCACAGAGGCACCCCACCACAGAGGCACCAGCTAAGCGGCACCCCACCACAGAGGCACCAGCTAAGTGGCACCCCACCACAGAGGCACCAGCTAAGCGGCACCCCACCACAGAGGCACCAGCTAAGTGGCACCCCACCACAGAGGCACCCCACCACAGAGGCACCCCACCACAGAGGCACCAGCTAAGTGGCACCCCACCACAGAGGCACCCCACCACAGAGGCACCAGCTAAGCGGCACCCCACCACAGAGGCACCAGCTAAGCGCCACCCCACCACAGAGGCACCAGCTGAGCGGCACCCCACCACAGAGGCACCAGCTAAGTGG
>NW_028321454.1:95000-121735 GCF_062004578.1 Staurois parvus
GACAATAAAAGCTGGAAGCTGATTGGCTGCCATGCAGAGCCGCACCTTCCAGTTGTAGTAAATCTCCCCCATGTCATGTATGTAGAGGTTCCGTGTTGGATGTGAATCCAGTTCCCGGTGCGCCTTCGTCCAACACTCACCCATGTTCTCCACGTGGGCAGTCAGTTTGGATACGATGGCCTTCGCCAATTCCCCCGCCGCCTTCTTCAGGACCAACGACAAGGAGTGGACCTGCAAGGAGAGAGACGTCACAAACCCAGCAGGCCAGGGGCCACATCAATGTCACAAGCAGTACAGGGGCCACATCAATGTCACAAGCAGTACGGGGGCCACATCAATGTCACAAGCAGTACGGGGGCCACATCAATGTCACAAGCAGTACAGGGGCCACATCAATGTCACAAGCCGGCCAGTACAGGGGCCACATTAATGTCACAAGCCGGCCAGTACAGGGGCCACATTAATGTCACAAGCAGTACGGGGGCCACATCAATGTCACAAGCAGTACAGGGGCCACATTAATGTCACAAGCAGTACGGGGGCCACATCAATGTCACAAGCAGTACGGGGGCCACATCAATGTCACAAGCAGTACGGGGGCCACATCAATGTCACAAGCAGTACGGGGGCCACATCAATGTCACAAGCAGTACAGGGGCCACATCAATGTCACAAGCAGTACAGGGGCCACATCAATGTCACAAGCCGGCCAGTACAGGGGCCACATTAATGTCACAAGCCGGCCAGTACAGGGGCCACATTAATGTCACAAGCCAGCCAGTACAGGGGCCCATATTAATGTAACAAGCCTGCCAGTACGGGGGCCACATAAATGTTACAAGCCGGCCAGTACAGGGGCCACATTAATGTCACAAACCGGCCAGTACAGGGGCCACATTAATGTCACAAGCCGGCCAGTACAGGGGCCACATTAATGTCACAAGCTGGCCAGTACAGGGGCCACATTAATGTCACAAGCTGGCCAGTACAGGGGCCACATTAATGTCACAGCCCGGCCAGTACAGGGGCCACATTAATGTCACAAGCCGGCCAGTACGGGGGCCACATCAATGTCACAAGCAGTACAGGGGCCAAATCAATGTCACAAGCAGTACAGGGGCCACATCAATGTCACAAGCCGGCCAGTACAGGGGCCCATATTAATGTCACAAGCCGGCCAGTACAGGGGCCCATATTAATGTCACAAGCCGGCCAGTACAGGGGCTCATATTAATGTCACAAGCCGGCCGGGGGGGTCCATATTAATGTCACAAGCCGGCCAGTACAGGGGCCACATTAATGTCACAAGCCGGCCAGTACAGGGGCCCATATTAATGTCACAAGCCGGCCAGTACAGGGGCCCATATTAATGTCACAAGCCGGCCGGGGGGGTCCAGGTGACCTTCTGAATGGGAACGTTTTCCTGTAAAATGTTGGACTTTACAGGCCATTACACAGGTATAGGGCCCGTGTGACATACGTGTGGAATGAAGGGGCCCTGTGTATGTATGTAGACGGTATAGGATGCAGGGCGGGTCGGAATGGTTTGTTATCAAATGAGTCATAAAATCCTGAAGAAGGTCACGGTGATCTTTGTACATATAACATACGGAATGTGTACCGTGTGGTCTCCTAAACACGCGTGTTCTGTTATCTGTCCATGAATGATATTCTCCCCCGGCACACTTCATAAAGGTGTCATTGTATATGTCAAAGGTAATGGTGCGCTGCAACCCACAGCAGCCAATCACAGAACAGCTCAGCTGACATTAGGCCCCCTTCATACCATCCCCTCATCTCACCCCCACCCCATCTCATCTGATGTAAGGAGGGGCGGGGGGCTCTGGACATCTGATGTAAGGAGGGGCGGGGGGGGGCTCTGGACATCTGATGTAAGGAGGGGCGGGGGGGGGGCTCTGGACATCTGATGTAAGGAGGGGCGGGGGGCTCTGGACATCTGATGTAAGGGAGGGGCGGGGGGGGCGGAGGGGGCTCTGGACATCTGATGTAAGGGAGGGGCGGGGGGGGGGGCTCTGGACATCTGATGTAAGGAGGGGCGGGGGGGGGGGCTCTGGACATCTGATGTAAGGAGGGGCGGGGGGCTCTGGACATCTGATGTAAGGGAGGGGTGGGGGGGGCGGAGGGGGCTCTGGACATCTGATGTAAGGGAGGGGCGGGGGGGGCGGGGGGGGGCTCTGGACATCTGATGTAAGGGAGGGGCGGGGGGGGGGCTCTGGACATCTGATGTAAGGAGGGGCGGGGGGCTCTGGACATCTGATGTAAGGAGGGGCGGGGGGGGGGGGGGGGGGGGCTCTGGACATCTGATGTAAGGAGGGGCGGGGGGCTCTGGACATCTGATGTAAGGAGGAGCGGGGGGCTCTGGACATCTGATGTAAGGAGGAGCGGGGGGCTCTGGACATCTGATGTAAGGAGGGGCGGGGGGCTCTGGACATCTGATGTAAGGAGGGGCGGGGGGGGCTCTGGACATCTGATGTAAGGAGGGGCGGGGGGCTCTGGACATCTGATGTAAGGAGGGGCGGGGGGGGCTCTGGACATCTGATGTAAGGAGGGGCGGGGGGCTCTGGACATCTGATGTAAGGAGGGGCGGGGGGGGCTCTGGACATCTGATGTAAGGGAGGGGCAGGGGAGGGGCGGGGGGGGGGGCTCTGGACATCTGATGTAAGGGAGGGGCGGGGGGGGGCTCTGGACATCTGATGTAAGGGAGGGGCGGGGGGGGGGCTCTGGACATCTGATGTAAGGAGGGGCGGGGGGGGCTCTGGACATCTGATGTAAGGAGGGGCGGGGGGCTCTGGACATCTGATGTAAGGAGGGGCGGGGGGGGCTCTGGACATCTGATGTAAGGAGGGGTGGGGGATGGAACACATGGCTCCCTAGGGTGCAAAGCGGAGTTCCAGCGTTTCTCTGAGCTTGTTACCTTCACATCCATTTTGGTATTGGTATGTTCTTGGACAGGATCACTGACGCTGGAGCTCATTTCTGATCTCATTGCCTGCCGGCTGTCCAATGTCTCCGGCTTCATGGAATGATTATCAGCTGTCGACCCGATTCCAAAAAAGTCCAAAATGACGACCCAGGTCTGCAGGGTAATTAATACATCAAGGCAGTTAAAATCCACATTCACACTTCGATTGATCTGTTTGTACTTTGAGGAGAATTCAGGGTGCTTTCTGTCCACCAAAAACACATTAATGTGGACCAAGGAGTCATCAAAGCCGTCCTTCAGGCCCGATGGCTTGGACCTCTCTGACGTTGGGGAAGGTGGTGGAGTTAATGGGTACTCAGAATCGATGTCTTCACTCGGCTTCTTGCGAGACGTGCTGGTTGGTCTTTGATACAACTGGAAGACATTTGGTGCTTCTTCCATATGAGAAGGCAGAGACCGCGGCATATCCGGATATTCAACATGAGACACCAATGGGCAGGACTGGGACAAATATTCCTTGTGGGCTAAACTTGATGTTTTTGGAGCTCCCCGGGACACCATCAGATTCTTGTACTTTGAGTCCGGATTCTTTTCCAGCAAGTCTTCCATCAGAAGGGAACGTAAGGCTATCTGTATGGCCAGGGTGTGGGGGTGCCCTTTATTAAACTCAATGTCAAAGTCCTGAAATCTGAGACTGACGAGACCTTGAGAACCGAGTGTGAGATCTCCACTCAGCTGGATCTGGAGTTCGGAGATGCTGAAATTGGCCTGAATCTGAGTGAAGGATTTGACCTCCTGAGTAGATATGGATTTGCTGGGTATGGAGCGAAGGTGAGGAGCTTTGAACAAATGGCTTTCTTTCTGCTCAACGAAGACTTCAGCAGCTTTAGGAGCAGATTTATCGGGGGTAGCTGGGCCCGAGGTGCTGGTGGGGGACTGGGGCAACTTATTCACGTCTCCACTGTATACCAGATTGTCCAGAGTCTGCAGGACCTGCTCATACACATGCTTTGCCAGAACCACCTGCAGGGAGGAAAAACAAGAACTTAGGATTGTCCGGCACCATTTACAGCACTTACAGTACATGTGACACGCAAAACCAAATCCGGACTGAAAATTCCTGACATCTTGGAGAAACAGAGATTGAAGAGGATGACCCCACCCCAGAGGATGACCCCCACCCCATTAGTGACAATAATATAGAATACAGTTGTGCTCAAAAGTCTCCCTCCCCTGGCAGAAATGTGAAAATCTGACTGATCCTGCCTCTCTTTTATTGAAGGACGGTGATGATAGGACGCCATTTATTATCACATCGTTGTTTGGCTCCTTTTTAAATCGTATCGATAACAGAAATCCCCCAAATGGCCCGGATCAGAAGTCTTCACCCCTCCTGAAACAGAAGTCTCCGCCCCCTGGAATGTCCGGCCTTGGTACAGACACACAAGGTGACACACAGAGGGTGCAATGGCAATTAAAGGGCAATTTCCCACATCTGTGGGTTTTTAAATTTCAATCAGTGTCTGTGTATAGTCAATGAGTTTGTTCGCTCTCACGTGGATGCACTGAGCAGGCTAGATACTGAGCCATGGGGAGCAGAAAAGAACTGTCAAAAGACATACGGAGATGGGGAATGCAATTAAATATGGATTTATGTACTGTAAGATGTTGGTTTAAAATGGTTTTGTATAATAAAAAAATTAATAACGATATATAAAATAAAAAAAAAAAATGTGAAGATCAGGTCCAATCATGAACCCATCTCCAGCAATGAAGAATGTGAAGATCAGGTCCAATCATGAACCCATCTCCAGCAATGAAGAATGTGAAGATCGAGTCCAATCATGAACCCATCTCCAGCAATGAAGAATGTGAAGATCAGGTCCAATCATGAACCCATCTCCAGCAATGAAGAATGTGAAGATCGAGTCCAATCATGAACCCATCTCCAGCAATGAAGAATGTGAAGATCAGGTCCAATCATGAACCCATGTCCAGCAATGAAGAATGTGAAGATCGAGTCCAATCATGAACCCATCTCCAGCAATGAAGAATGTGAAGATCAGGTCCAATCATGAACCCATCTCCAGCAATGAAGAATGTGAAGATCAGGTCCAATCATGAACCCATCTCCAGCAATGAAGAATGTGAAGATCAGGTCCAATCATGAACCCATCTCCAGAAATGAAGAATGTGAAGATCAGGTCCAATCACGGACACATCTCCAACAATGAAGAATGTGAAGATCAGGTCCAATCACGGACACATCTCCAACAATGAAGAATGTGCAAATCAGGTAGAATCACGGACACATCTCCAACAATGAAGAATGTGAAGATCAGGTCCAATCATGGACACATCTCCTGCAATGAAGAATGTGAAGATCCAGTCCAATTATGAACCCATCTCCAACAATGAAGAATGTGAGGATCAGGTCCAATCATGAACCCATCTCAAGCAGTGAATGTGAAGATTGGGTCCAATCATGGAAACATCTCCAGCAATGAAGAATGTGAAGATCAGATCCAATCATGAACCCATCTTCAGCAATGAAGAATGTGAAGATCAGGTCAAAACATGAACCCATCTCCAGCAATAAAGAATATGAAGATCAGGTCCAATCATGGACACATCTCTAGCAATGGAGAATGTGTAGACTAGGTCCAATTATGAACCCATCTCCAACAATGAAGAATGTGAAGATCGGGTCCAATCATGGACACATCTCCAGCAATGAAGAATGTGAAGATCGGATCCCATCATGAACCGATCTCCAACATGAAAAATGTGAAGATTGAGTCCAATCATGAACCCATCTCCAACAACAAAGAATGTGAAGATCGGGTCCAATCATGGACACATCTCTAGCAATGGAGAATGTGAAGATCGAGTCCCATCATGGACCCATCTCCAACATGAAGAATGTGAAGATCAGGTCAAAACATGAACCCATCTCCAGCAATAAAGAATGTGAAGATCAGGTCCAATCATGAACCCATCTCCAACAACGAAGAATGTGAAGGTCGGGTCAAATCATGGACACATCTCTAGCAATGGAGAATGTGTAGACCAGGTCCAATTATGAACCCATCTCCAACATGAAGAATGTGAAGATCGAGTCCCATCATGAACCCATCTCCAACAATGAAGAATGTGCAGATCGAGTCCAATCATGGACACATGTCCAACAATGAAGAATGTGCAGATTGAGTCCAATCATGGACACACCTCCAGCAATGAAGAATGTGAAGATCAGGTCCAATCATGAACCCATCTCCAACAATGAAGAATGTGAAGATCAGGTCCAATCATGGACACACCTCCAGCAATGAAGAATGTGAAGATCAGGTCCAATCATGAACCCATCTCCAACAATGAAGAATGTGAAGATCAGGTCCAATCATGGACACATCTCCAACAATGAAGAATGTGAAGATCAGGTCCAATCATGGACACATCTCCAACAATGAAGAATGTGCAGATCTAGTCTAATCATAGACATATCTCCAGCAATGAAGAACATGCAGATCGAGTCCAATCATTGGACACATCTCCAACAATGAAGAATGTGTAGATCGGGTCCATTCATGGACACATCTCCACCAATAGTTCTAACTCTTAGCAATCTTCTGAGAGCGCCTTCCCCTCACCCACACAACCCCATTAATAACAGACTTACCTGAACATTATTAACCAGATTTCCCTGAATCTTTAAGATACTTTCCACCTCTAAAGGGTCTTCATTGAATGGAAAGGTCACCTGGCAGTCTCTCTCTATATTAAACTTCTCCATCTTGAACTGTATGGTGGTGTTGTGTAATATGTGGAAAGCTGGAGAATAAAATACAATATTTTACAATTGCAGGTCATACACGGGAAAACCACAAAACTAAAAAACGGCAGATTTCGAACAAATCTTAGAAACACATGGAGGAAAATCAAACGACCCTCTAAATAGAGCTTCCTTGGGCTCTGCTGGTTATAAATTCCAGCCTCTGTGACAGGTTCTCTCTATCTGCAGGATCTGTGTGAAGGAGAAGACACTGACTGGGCGGCTCAGCCTGAACATCATCCTTCAGTGTGTGGCCCCTAACAAAGAGCTTCTCTTATTCCCGCTCTCTAGTCAGGTATAGGAGAAGTGTTGGGAAAGCTTTTCTCCGGCACTTTGTTCATCACTCTCTGAGCCAGATTCAGCCAACAGAGGGCTAAAGCCTGCTGTCAGCTGACATCACAGAGCTGGGTCTGGTCTCTTCAGGGATCATGACAATATGTCGGGATCCACCCAGATGCCTGGACAGCAGCCAGGTTGACACCACCGACAACCTGAGCCGGCCACTCCCATTCCCTCCACACCCCGGCGCTCCAGTGATTGCTGGAGGGGCAGAGCAGAGAGAAGTGGCTTTCCTCCGAGCAGACCCGAGAACTGAGTGATCAATGATGGCTGATCGGGGGAGAGCTGGCAGGGGACAGCTGCAGCATCGGATCGATGGGGAGTATGTATGGACTGTACTGGAAGGATGTACTGTAGGGGTGTCCAAACTATGGCCCTCCAGGTGCTGAGGAACTGCAAGTCCCATGAGGCCTTGCAAGACTCTGACATCCACAGGCAAGACACCCAGAGGCATGATGGGAATTGTAGTACTTCAATAGCTGGAGGGCCATAGTATGGACACCCCTGATGTACTTTCCATTGACATGTACCCTCAGAGAACAAACCAGTCCTCTCTGCTTACCCCCCAGAAATGACGTAAAATCATGGACGGGTAACAAAGCAAAACGTTTCTAGCTCAGGCCCCATGCAGAGGATACCTTGCTAGAGCCTTGTCCTGTAATTGCTTTTCTTTCAGCAATTTCCCAGCAGGCCTGCTGATTGCCCTGACAGACAGCAGATCTGCCTTCTAGTTGCCACCACCCATCATAAAAGGACATGAAATGAACATATGGAAAGGTTTCAGCGAACAATAAAACTCACCTTGATTCTTCTGCAAAGACTCGAAGAAATCATGGCGGGTAAAATGCGCCTCCTCCTGACTGCTCACACTGGCTGAGCCTGACATGGAGCGCGAGGATTCAGATTCTGAACGCCGATATTCTTTATGAGAGAGAACATTGCTGTTCAACGAGTAGAGCTTTATATCTCTGATCTCAACGTGTACCCGGTCACTACTTGAATGGTCCTCATCGGATACAAAGTTCTGAATGGATATCTGACCGAGGTGTCCAACAAGAAGTTCTGTGCTACCGGGAGTGCGGGGGATGGACACAACCGGAGACTCTATATTAATATTTAAAATGAGTTTTACTGCATCCATCTTGACAGTGACTGGACAGAACCCATCATAGTCGTCCGCTTCGTACTGTAAAGGGTCCCGATATTTACGTGGAGTTTCAAAAAGTGACACCATCTCGCTGTACTCGGCGGTTTTGGTGGCCAGCACAGAGGACACTTTGGAGGCTGCTGTCTTCAGCATGTTCCGGAAGTTATCTTCCAACTCATCCATTGATAGAGTCAGCTCTTTCAAAAACTTGGCTGAATGGTTATAATGCAAAGACGCCATTTTAAGATTAAGGGCAAATTCTTCTTTGGATTTCTCAACAAAAGTAAAACTCAACGCCTCCATTGGACAATATTGGAAGTCTCGTTTAACAAACATGGCTTCCAGAACCTCGGTATCACACCCTTGGCCTTCATATGCAGCTGTGTTGCCTATACTGATCACATATTGGTTTTTTGAAGAATCCTGGGCAAGGTCCATAAGTTGGAGACAGCCAAGAGAGCCATTGACATCAAATCTACTCCCTAGAGCTACATTCACCCTCGTACCACCAATGCTAGCCGTGGCAATCTTCTTTCCACTACTTCTTCCATCTGGGGTACTAACTGTCCTGAAGAGGAGGATGTTTAACCTGTGAATGTCAATTGCCACCTGAGTGTTCTGCTCGTAGGTTGACTGAAAAAATTCTTGCTCTGTAAAGTTGCTTTGAAAACTGTCCCTTAAAGGTTGAGGACTAGCCTCATCGTTCTCTCTCGGAAACGACTTCTGAAGAAAACCAATGAGCTCAACCATTGTTTCTGGATTCAGGATGATGTCCAAATTGTTGACCTGGACAGTCATGACTTGTGAAGAGCTGTCCAAGTTCATTGAAGGACATTCAGAGCTCACAAACTGATATTCAAGCCTGATGAGGGATTCCTGATCTTTTAGGCTCATGTTTTCTAAGGAAGTACATTTATTTTTAAATGGACCAGATGGTGAAAGGTCATTGTCAGATACCGGGGACTGTGCTCTGCTGTCACGAAGGCTCCCAGTTGGTGCATCCAAGCAAAGATTCTTGTGGGAAGCCATCAGAAGATCAAAGTCGGAGCCATAGGTTTGCATGGTGTCCACCATAAGCAGACCATGAACAGTCAGGGCCACTTCTACGTCATAAGGTCGTTTTACAAAATTGGCATTACAGCCAAACACTTTGAGAAGGGAAATGTACCGCCCGCAGCTTTCCACACCGAGCTGCATATAGTTGATCTTAAATTCAGCCAACAGAAGCTTAGACTCTACAAGAACCTCGCGGGTGTGCTGCTCCAGGGTGACAATGCTTTGGGTGAGGTTCATCACAGAATCCTTTGTCCTTCCGTTGCTTTCTGTATGAAGGAATATTTTCTCTTTCCTAAGAGGCGTATTATCAGGCGTCTTGGTTTCAGAGTTTGCCAAGCTTGTAAAACATTTTTTCAAAGCAAAGATCTTATCTTCATTGATATGAATTTTTAAGTCTGGGAGTGTCCCGGAAAGCATTGCCCCGGGATACTGAGGATCAGACGTGTAAATCAATCGACGTTCCAACTGTAGGTGGACATTGAACTTCTCCACAACGTGAGTCGGGCCAACTTCATTGTCCTGGAGATGCTTCCAGTTGTCTTTTACATGCCCAACCATGATCTGCAAATCTTTGAAAGACAGCGAATATTTCTCATACATTTTATTGCTCAGCAGGTAGGCTTCCAGCTGCTCCTCACTCAGCTCTGTCCCACTGTAGCTGGTGGTGTCAGAGCCAGCTTTGGCCTCGGCTTCGGGGGGAGGGCTGCTGGTTGGTGTTGCTAGAGGAGTTTTGTATTCTTCATCACTTAAATCATTTGTGTCTGCAGATAATTGATCGGTGACCTTCCTCTTACCTTCATCTGCTGAGAAAATAAAAGCCAGAGCCAAGTTTAGGGATTCTCCATCGTTAAAACACAGAAACACTTGATTTTGGGCCAATTTTATTTATTTTTCACACACGTTAAAATCAGCATTTTTGTTAGAAAATTACCTGGAACCCCCAAACATTATATATTTTCTGAAAGCAGAGCCCCGAAGAATAAAATGGTGGCTGTTGGAAAGCTTTAGGTCACCTGATATTTGTGGGTTCCAACAACAAATTCAAATTTTCAAGAAATAATACACTTAAAGCGCAGCTCCACCCACACTGCGAAAAATAAAAGTCAGAAGCTACAAAAAGTGGAGAAAAACTGGAGCTGCTGACTTTTAAAAAAACATCCACTCACCTGTCCCACGATGTCCTCCCGGCAGCCCGTTCCACCGGCTGTCCTGTGTTCCAGGTACCAGCATCTCCAGTGTGACAGCTTGCGGCTTCACAGCCGGGTGCCCACTGAGCATGTGCGAGAAGCGTCGCGCTTATGAATGGCCCCGTAGTCTTCTGGGACCTGTCACATGTCCCAGAAGGCTACAGGGAGGGAGAGGGGGAGACAACTTGAGATTGCAGCGGACGTGGGAGCGGGTACCTGTCGATTGCGGGTACCTGTTCCCCCCCCCCAAAGGGGCCAATCCTTAATGGAGAGCGGGGGACCAATCCTTAAAGCGGTACTTCCCCTTTTGGGTGGAACTCCACATTAAATAACTTTTAATGTGCACAAAACAACATAATCCCACATTGTGACGGGAGTGACTTTGGGGGGTGGGGAGACCCCTGTCTCAGCTCCCCATATCTCGATTATGTGTAAGTCACCCTGTGCCTGTTAGGGGTGCAGATTGGAATGTCCTGATATTGTGTAGACATGTATAGGGGGGGTTGTTCATTGTTTAATGCCATTGTTCTATTGTGTGTCTTGCTTGGGAGCAAACTATCATGGTATGTATGCGTTTGTGTATTGGCTTGGTGGGGGTGTCTGCTGATGTCTCTTGTTACTAAATGTATTGGCCCGCCCTGTGTATATATCTTGTATCTGTGTTACAATAAAGCTGTCTATCTCTTGGCTTCCAAGTCTGGTTGTCTCGTCTTGTATGGTCAGCGGTGGTGTCCGTGGATCTGTGTTCGGACGGGGAAGCGGGAGTCTAACGGAAATACCCGAGTGCAGCCGGGGTCCGGTTCCGTTACACACATTTTCTATTAAATTATTAAAGCCGATTTTGTGTTGAGTAAATAGATACCAAACACGTCTAGATGTAAAGCTGTGCGTGTCCATAAATCGGTGACAAACTACGGCACCTAAACCTGCCCACTAACCCTCAGGTGACGCTTTAAAAGCCTTGCAGGTCATCAGTTCTGAGTTCATTGTGAATTACGGCTCTGGAATTATTGCTCTCACAGCCATACCACACATGAGGTGCAATCACTGAATACATATCTGTGCAGACCCACACGCATGTTTGTGCAGAGGGGGGGACAGGGGTGCTTTTACATTTTTTGTTTTTTAATTCTTTTTTTACAGTTGCTTGGCTTGCCTAGCTGCTTCCCTGACTGTGAACCAGAAGTGATGAAATCTTCGTGGTTTCTGGGATTATTGATCAGAGAAGATCGGGGAACAAATGTTCCTCCAGCACCTCCACCACCCGCCTTCCAAGGATCCCTGGAGGAACAGAGAAGCCCGGAAAGCACAGGGAGCGGATGTCCTTCCCAGCCTTGTAAGAGCCATTGCAGCCATGCGGTGCAGCTGCAGCCATGATCCTCTATATTTCCGCACCTATATATTCTCTTTTTTAAATAAAAAAACATGTTATTCTTACATAGGTACATAGTTTGTCTGGCTGAAAAAAGTCCATCCAGTTCAACCATTAAAAAAAAAAAAAAAGTTATAATCCTCCACCTAGAGTGGATCCAGAGGAAGACAGAAAACCCAGCAAAGCACAATCCAATTTGCTCCTGCTAGGAAAAAATTCCTTCCTGATCCCCCGAGAGGCAATGTTACCTGTCTAACGGTTTTGCACAGAGCAACCCCAATTCTCCAATTTTGAGGTCCCCCGCTGGTGCTCCTGGCTCTGCTCCACTGTAAAGTGCCTCCCCAGAGCAAGCCACTTGTGATGGGGGAACTCATGTGTGCTCGCTCCTGAGCCCTGCGTTGTGTGTCCATTGACATACAGAGCGCAGCTCATCCCTGCTCCCTCCTCACAGACTGTGATTGACAGCAGCAGGAGCCAATGGCTCCCACTGCTATCGCTGAGCCAATGAGAAGGAAGAGAGCCGAGAGAACACAAAAACTGATCACTGCCCCAGCCTATAACTGGCCTCCACAGCAAGGAGCACATGGAAGGGCCACGCAGGTCACACAACAAAACAGAAAAGTTCCCGGCTCTAACGTGCCAGCCAGCCTGCAAACAAACCAAATTAACCCGTCTAGCAGCATGCATTAAACACCGGGGTTTAGTCGCACACGTTTGCAGATACACGCGTGAGCCACAGAGCCTCGTCACGGCACCCCCATATTCTGTGGTCCTAACTCCACAAATGTAAGAGCCCCCATAGTAGGGCCACATGTGTTTAATGGACAGACTGAGGGCAGGTGGACCTGAGGAAGCCCACCCCTCCTTAAAGGTGCAGGAGCGCCCCAGACACCCCGCATGCAGCACAATGCTCCCCTCGCACATCACTGGATGGAGATCAGGTTTAGGGAAGTATAAGGGGGGCTGGGGGGGGGGGGGAGCTGGAGGCGGAGGGGGGTTTTACCTGCAGAGAATTCATTCAGATAGAAAACCTTTTGCCTTTAGAACCTCTTTATCTGATTGCTGACAGCAAGTGGATAATGTGACAGGAGTCAGTTTGGGTGGGGGGCCCATGGAACACAGCCCCCTTTGGAGAGGTGGGGAGACCCCTGTCTCAGGTCCCCGTATCCCTTTTATGTGTAAGTCACGCTGTGGGTACAGGGTGATCTGCCCTAATATTGGGGGGGGGGTTGTGGATTGTTTAATGCCATGTGGTTGCATCCTATTGTTCTATTGTGTGTCTGGCTTGGGAGAAAACTATTATGGGATGTATGTGTTTGTGTATTGGCTTGGTGGGGGGGGGTGTCTCCAGCAGCCCTCCCTCCTGATGGGACTGTCTGCTGGTGTGAAGTTTGAATACCTGTGCGTCTCTTGTTACTAAAGGTAGATTGTCCCGCCCTGTGTCATTCTGCAGGGAGGGGGGGATTGCCCCGCCCTGTGTCATTATGCAGGAAGGGGGGATTGTCCCGCCCTGTATCATTATGCAGGAAGGGGGGATTGTCCCCTGAGTGTATATATATTGTATCTGTGTTCAAATAAACTAATCTACTTCCTGGTTTACTTCAAGACTGGTGTCGTCTAGTCCTGTATGGTCTCTGTGGTGTCAGTGGTCGGTGTTCGGACAGATTGGTGTCGTCTAGTCTTGTATGGTCTCTGTGGTGTCAGTGGTCGGTGTTCGGACAGATTGGTGTCGTCTAGTCCTGTATGGTCTCTGTGGTGTCAGTGGTCGGTGTTCGGACAGATTGGTGTCGTCTAGTCTTGTATGGTCTCTGTGGTGTCAGTGGTCGGTGTTCGGACAGATTGGTGTCGTCTAGTCTTGTATGGTCTCTGTGGTGTCAGTGGTCGGTGTTCGGACAGATTGGTGTCGTCTAGTCCTGTATGCTCAGCGGTGGTGTCAGTGGTCGGTGTTCGGACAGACTGGTGTCGCCTAGTCTTGTATGGTCTCTGTGGTGTCAGTGGTCGGTGTTCGGACAGATTGGTGTCGTCTAGTCTTGTATGGTCAGCGGTGGTGTCAGTGGTCGGTGTTCGGACAGATTGGTGTCGCCTAGTCCTGTATGGTCTCTGTGGTGTCAGTGGTCAGTGTTCGGACAGATTGGTGTCGTCTAGTCCTGTATGGTCTCTGTGGTGTCAGTGGTCGGTGTTCGGACAGATTGGTGTCGTCTAGTCCTGTATGGTCTCTGTGGTGTCAGTGGTCGGTGTTCGGACAGATTGGTGTCGTCTAGTCTTGTATGGTCAGCGGTGGTGTCAGTGGTCGGTGTTCGGACAGATTGGTGTCGTCTAGTCCTGTATGGTCAGCGGTGGTGTCAGTGGTCGGTGTTCGGACAGACTGGTGTCGTCTAGTCCTGTATGGTCAGCGGTGGTGTCAGTGGTCGGTGTTCGGACAGATTGGTGTCGTCTAGTCCTGTATGGTCTCTGTGGTGTCAGTGGTCGGTGTTCGGACAGATTGGTGTCGTCTAGTCCTGTATGGTCTCTGTGATGTCAGTGGTCGGTGTTCGGACAGATTGGTGTCGTCTAGTCTTGTATAGTCTCTGTGGTGTCAGTGGTCGGTGTTCGGACAGATTGGTGTCGTCTAGTCCTGTATGGTCTCTGTGGTGTCAGTGGTCGGTGTTCGGACAGATTGGTGTCGTCTAGTCTTGTATGGTCTCTGTGGTGTCAGTGGTCGGTGTTCGGACAGATTGGTGTCGTCTAGTCCTGTATGGTCTCTGTGGTGTCAGTGGTCGGTGTTCGGACAGACTGGTGTTGTCTAGTCCTGTATGGTCAGCGGTGGTGTCAGTGGTCGGTGTTCGGACAGACTGGTGTCGTCTAGTCCTGTATGGTCAGCGGTGGTGTCGGTGGTCGGTGTTCGGACAGATTGGTGTCGCCTAGTCTTGTATGGTCTCTGTGGTGTCAGTGGTCGGTGTTCGGACAGATTGGTGTCGTCTAGTCCTGTATGGTCTCTGTGGTGTCAGTGGTCGGTGTTCGGACAGATTGGTGTCGTCTAGTCCTGTATGGTCTCTGTGGTGTCAGTGGTCGGTGTTCGGACAGACTGGTGTTGTCTAGTCCTGTATGGTCAGCGGTGGTGTCAGTGGTCGGTGTTCGGACAGACTGGTGTCGTCTAGTCCTGTATGGTCAGCGGTGGTGTCGGTGGTCGGTGTTCGGACAGATTGGTGTCGCCTAGTCTTGTATGGTCTCTGTGGTGTCAGTGGTCGGTGTTCGGACAGATTGGTGTCGTCTAGTCCTGTATGGTCTCTGTGGTGTCAGTGGTCGGTGTTCGGACAGATTGGTGTCGTCTAGTCCTGTATGGTCTCTGTGGTGTCGGTGGTCGGTGTTCGGACAGATTGGTGTCGTCTAGTCCTGTATGGTCAGCGGTGGTGTCGGTGGTCGGTGTTCGGACAGATTGGTGTCGTCTAGTCCTGTATGGTCGGCGGTGGTGTCAGTGGTCGGTGTTCGGACAGATTGGTGTCGTCTAGTCCTGTATGGTCTCTGTGGTGTCAGTGGTCGGTGTTCGGACAGATTGGTGTCGTCTAGTCCTGTATGGTCTCTGTGGTGTCAGTGGTCGGTGTTCGGACAGATTGGTGTCGTCTAGTCCTGTATGGTCTCTGTGGTGTCAGTGGTCGGTGTTCGGACAGATTGGTGTCGTCTAGTCCTGTATGGTCTCTGTGGTGTCAGTGGTCGGTGTTCGGACAGATTGGTGTCGTCTAGTCCTGTATGGTCTCTGTGGTGTCAGTGGTCGGTGTTCGGACAGATTGGTGTCGTCTAGTCTTGTATGGTCTCTGTGGTGTCAGCGGTCGGTGTTCGGACAGATTGGTGTCGTCTAGTCCTGTATGGTCTCTGTGGTGTCAGTGGTCGGTGTTCGGACAGATTTGGTGTCGTCTAGTCCTGTATGGTCTCTGTGGTGTCTGTGGTCTGTGTTCGGACAGATTAGTGTCGTCTAGTCTTGTATGGTCAGCGGTGGTGTCAGTGGTCGGTGTTCGGACAGATTGGTGTCGTCTAGTCTTGTATGGTCAGTGGTGGTGTCAGTGGTCGGTGTTCGGACAGATTGGTGTCGCCTAGTCTTGTATGGTCTCTGTGATGTCAGTGGTCGGTGTTCGGACAGATTGGTGTCGTCTAGTCCTGTATGGTCTCTGTGGTGTCAGTGGTCGGTGTTCGGACAGATTGGTGTCGTCTAGTCTTGTATGGTCTCTGTGGTGTCAGTGGTCGGTGTTCGGACAGACTGGTGTCGTCTAGTCTTGTATGGTCTCTGTGGTGTCAGTGGTCAGTGTTCGGACAGACTGGTGTCGTCTAGTCTTGTATGGTCTCTGTGGTGTCAGTGGTCGGTGTTCGGACAGATTGGTGTCGTCTAGTCCTGTATGGTCAGCGGTGGTGTCAGTGGTCAGTGTTCGGACAGACTGGTGTTGTCTAGTCCTGTATGGTCAGCGGTGGTGTCAGTGGTCGGTGTTCGGACAGACTGGTGTCGCCTAGTCCTGTATGGTCTCTGTGGTGTCAGTGGTCGGTGTTCGGACAGATTGGTGTCGTCTAGTCTTGTATGGTCTCTGTGGTGTCAGTGGTCGGTGTTCGGACAGACTGGTGTCGTCTAGTCCTGTATGGTCAGCGGTGGTGTCAGTGGTCGGTGTTCGGACAGACTGGTGTTGCCTAGTCTTGTATGGTCTCTGTGGTGTCAGTGGTCGGTGTTCGGACACATTGGTGTCGTCTAGTCTTGTATGGTCTCTGTGGTGTCAGTGGTCGGTGTTCGGACAGATTGGTGTCGTCTAGTCTTGTATGGTCGGCGGTGGTGTCAGTGGTCGGACAGATTGGTGTCGTCTAGTCTTGTATGGTCTCTGTGGTGTCAGTGGTCGGTGTTCGGACAGATTGGTGTCGTCTAGTCCTGTATGGTCTCTGTGGTGTCAGTGGTCGGTGTTCGGACAGATTGGTGTCGTCTAGTCCTGTATGGTCTCTGTGGTGTCAGTGGTCGGTGTTCGGACAGATTAGTGTCGTCTAGTCTTGTATGGTCAGCGGTGGTGTCAGTGGTCGGTGTTCGGACAGATTGGTGTCGTCTAGTCTTGTATGGTCTCTGTGGTGTCAGTGGTCGGTGTTCGGACAGATTGGTGTAGTCTAGTCTTGTATGGTCAGCGGTGGTGTCAGTGGTCGGTGTTCGGACAGATTGGCGTCTAGTCCTGTATGGTCTCTGTGGTGTCAGTGGTCAGTGTTCGGACAGATTGGTGTCGTCTAGTCCTGTATGGTCGGCGGTGGTGTCAGTGGTCGGACAGATTGGTGTCGTCTAGTCCTGTATGGTCGGCGGTGGTGTCAGTGGTCGGTGTTCGGACAGATTGGTGTCGTCTAGTCCTGTATGGTCAGCGGTGGTGTCAGTGGTCGGTGTTCGGACAGATTGGTGTCGTCTAGTCCTGTATGGTCTCTGTGGTGTCAGTGGTCGGTGTTCGGACAGATTGGTGTCGTCTCGTCCTGTATGGTCTCTGTGGTGTCAGTGGTCGGTGTTCGGACAGATTGGTGTCGTCTAGTCTTGTATGGTCAGCGGTGGTGTCAGTGGTCGGTGTTCGGACAGATTAGTGTCGTCTAGTCTTGTATGGTCTCTGTGGTGTCAGTGGTCGGTGTTCGGACATATTGGTGTCGTCTAGTCCTGTATGGTCTCTGTGGTGTCAGTGGTCTCTGTGGTGTCAGTGGTCGGTGTTCGGATGGGAAGCGGGAGTCTAACAGAAATACCCCAGTGCAGTCTGGGGTCGGATCCGTTACAGATAATGCGATGAATATGGTAAAAAGCCTATTTGGTTTCCTGGTGAATATATACATTTTTCTATACAGATCTATTTTTATATTTCTAAATGTTTTGTATGAATATATATATATATATGTGTTGTGTGTATATTTTTTGCCTGCTGGTCTTTGTAGTCCTCCTTAACTCAAAAATAGCTGCTCAGCAACCCCTCCCATGGAGTGAACTTGAGAACAAAGGAAATATTTCTTTTTAGAGATATGACCTCGGAGAAGATCACGCCTATATTCTGAGGAAGATTGTTTTCCTGTAGAGTGACCAATCAAAGACGAATATAATGCAAATGTTGCTCTGACGTGACGTTTGCATCATCTTGTATATATAAACTCACTTTTTCATTTCAATAAATTAGAAGTATTCACAGACTGAACTCGTGTGTCAGTGTGGGTGTTCTTCATGTGTGCGCACATTCCAGAGCTGGCAAGATTAATTAGGACAGGAACAGATAATCACCGGACACTTAGTCCATACTAAATCTAATTAGGACAGGGACAGATAATCTCCGGACACTTAGGTCCATACTAAAGCTAATTAGGACAGGGACAGATATTCACCGGACACTTAGTCCATACTAAATCTAATTAGGACAGGAACAGATAATCTCCGGACACTTAGTCCATACTAAATCTAATTAGGACAGGAACAGATAATCACCGGACACTTAGTCCATACTAAATCTAATTAGGACAGGGACAGATAATCACCGGACACTTAGTCCATACTAAATCTAATTAGGACAGGGACAGATAATCACCGGACACTTAGTCCATACTAAATCTAATTAGTACAGGGACAGATAATCACCGGACACTTAGTCCATACTAAATCTAATTAGGACAGGGACAGATAATCACCGGACACTTAGTCCATACTAAATCTAATTAGGACAGGGACAGATAATCACCGGACACTTAGTCCATACTAAATCTAATTAGGACAGGGACAGATAATCACCGGACACTTAGTCCATACTAAATCTAATTAGGACAGGGACAGATAATCTCCGGACACTTAGTCCATACTAAATCTAATTAGTACAGGGACAGATAATCACCGGACACTTAGTCCATACTAAATCTAATTAGGACAGGAACAGATAATCACCGGACACTTAGTCCATACTAAATCTAATTAGGACAGGAACAGATAATCACCGGACACTTAGTCCATACTAAATCTAATTAGGACAGGAACAGATAATCACCGGACACTTAGTCCATACTAAATCTAATTAGGACAGGAACAGATAATCACCGGACACTTAGTCCATACTAAATCAGTATCAGGAAATTCTTGGCGTGCTCCTCTAGACAAGCGGATGATGAAACACGCAGAGTGACCTCTGAGCCTCAGTGCAGCCGATAGAGAGCGGGGCTTAGGATTCCTGTCTAGCTCAGGTCACAGGTTGCTATATACCAGAGGTGACTGGAGCCGTATACATGCACTTGTGACGGAAACAATTCACTTCTGTCTGGGGTATATTTTTTATTTGCACAAACGTACGATTTTTCAGGACAAGCTTTGGGGTGTGGCCCATCATGACCCCACGTCCCTGGCGGCTAGCGAACCCGGGGCGTGGTCCTTGCCAGGGGGGGTTACACCCCAAAAGCTTGTCCTGAAAATTTGTATGTTACTGCACATAGAAGAAGTATCCCCGACAGAAGTGAATTGTTTGTATATACCGGACTCATGCAGCAATGAGGAGAGCTGGGAGCCGCCTGACGTCATCTACAGAGGAGATGCTGAACGTTTACATTTCTCTGCATCTCAGGGGTGGATGGAGTCAGGCAGTAATATGACCAGGAAAGGTTTTCACAGACAAAACTGTTGTTTGGCTGAAACTACAGAGGTTTGTTAGAGGAAGAGATGAGATTATTGTTTCCCGGAGTAAACCCAACAAAGCAGCCATTGAATTTCTATAGATGTCCGTTTGCTGGGTGAACCCAGAACCTACCTGCTAAGCCAAGCCCATGAGGGGGGCGGGGGTTTGCCCGGTCATATAATACATTCTGTAGTGATGTCACTGATGTCATATATCAATAGTATAAGAGATGCCGGAACTGGTTCATAAAGGAAGGACTTCCTCTCCAATGTCTCCCCCCCCCCCCCCCCCCCCACACAGAGATCCTACCGTCCTACTGCCACAAAGTACCAACAGACGATCCATACCGTGAGAATTGGTAAGCAGGATTCTTCCAAGATCCACCACCACTAAGACTGGATCCTGGCACACAAAATCATCTGGAAAGATCACCTGGGAGCAGAGATATCCAGACGTATTGTCCAGCGCCTGCTGTTCTCCTGCACAGAAGAGAAGAAAAAGAAACATCAGCAACTAATCAAAATATTTATTCAATCTGTTGGCCCTGTGAAAATCAACCTGTGCTCAGGCCATGTACCAACCTGTTCTGAACAAGCAGTGAAAACACCAACGGAAAGGTTTCTTCACAGTAAGAGCTGTGAATGTGGAATAGACTCCCTCCAGAGTTGGGTGTGGCCAGCTCAGTGGATTGCTGTAGGAAAGTCCTGGATTCTTTCTTGGATACACAGAATATAACTGGATATAACATTTATAGGGGAAAGGTGATCCAGGGAATATCCGATTGCCTCTCGGGGGGTCAGGAAGGAATGTTTCCCTTCGGGAGCAAATTGGATCGTGCTCTGCTGGGTTTTTTGCCTTCCTCTGGATCCACTGTGGGTGGAGGATTATAACTTTTTTTTTTTTTAATGGTTGAACTGGATGGACGTTTGTTTTATTCAGCCAGACTAACTATGTAACTATGGAACTATAACTATGTAACCAACACAAGCCCTCACTCATCTCTGCAGCTAAGAGCATTGTAAAGAGATTCATTTTCAAAGTTCACAACCCAGGCAGTGCGTTTTCCTAGGAGAGCGGAATCTTGGCAGCCTGCTAGGCCCTCAAAGTAACCCAAATCACGTGTCTTGTAAGGCCGGGTCTACATGTGTGCGAGGTGCAGCGTGCTCCCCTGCGCAGTTCTACACGTTACTGTATGTGGTGGTCGGGCAGCTCATTCTATATCACACCAATGAAGTGCATGACCCCCTTCTTATTCAATCTGCTGCAACAAAACCCACGGGGATTGATTTACTAAAGACAAATAGTGAGTGCAGCTGCTCTAGGACTGAGGGGGAGGCTCTGAAATGAAGGGAAGATCAGCTGATTTCTATCATCCAATCATGTGCAAGCAAAAACGCAGTTTTTTTTTTAATTTTCCTTGCATGTGATTGGGTGTTCTTTGCAAAATGAAGTTTTTCCTCATTTACTAACCTCTGGAGGAACTGCACTAGCAAAGTGCCCGGTCTATTTGTCTTCAGTAAACCAACCCCCTGGTACTTTATTACCATGTATTTTTGGTATGTAATATCTCAGCAAGCTCATTGTCAGGAATGGACTTGCCAGTAATGGTGGGACTCACCTGCCTTGTGGGCTGCAGTACCAGGGCTGGCCAGCGGGTGCTCTCAGCAATCAGAGACTCAACTCTGCAGTCAGCCAAACACCTGAGGCTGATTACAGAGGTGTATTTAAGGGATGGCCAGACCTGCAGTCTGTGCCTTGGTGTGTGTGTTTTTCCATGGGCCCTGTATCTTGTAACCTGCGTTCCTGTTCCTGACTGACTGACTGACTCGTTGCCGACCCTGCCTGATCCTGACCTCTGCTGACTTCTCCTGTTTGATCCCTGGCTTGTGACCCCGACCATTCTCTGCCTGACCCCCTGTACCTACCTGCCCGTTAGTTGCTGTACCGGCTTGTGACCTGACTACTCTCCGCCTGCTCCTCCTGTACCTACCTGCCCGATTGTTATTGACCCGGCCTGCCTGACGACGCTTGCACTGTATGTACTGTATCTGTGGGTGGTTTGGTTCGTTTGCACTGTATTATATTCTAGTATTGCACTGCGTTTTGTATTGTTAGTGTTAAAAAATTATATTGTTTATAACATATCTGAAGCCTGCGTTTCCCTGCGTCAGTCACACACCTCTGGTCACACCCGGGAGCCCTGACACTCATTATAGGGGGGTGCACTGGGGTGCCTGAAAGAAATAACATCCCCGCAGCACACCTGTAAAAATGCTGCGTGTTTCTGCTCACTAGGGAACATGCGTGGTTTTGTTTCCTTACCCGCATTGTGCGCTTTCACTAGTATGTCGTCAATGTAACTGGTGTACACGTTTGCTTTGCGTGGTCATTTTTTGACCTTTTTTGCGCTTCATTTTGTTTCAAAAAATTCTTTCCAGCATCGCGCAGATACGAGCGGAACCTCAGATGTTGGGAACCGACGCAAACCAAGTCTAGTGTTTGTTGTGACCTCCGGGATATCTGAGGTGGAAGAAGCTCACCACAAGGGCAGACGGAGAGTTTAGGGATGGTTTGTTGTAAGAAGCACACAAGTGGTGCAAACACCGAGCGCAGTATCCAAGGATTAATAAATATGTAATCGGGAAACACTCACAAATCAGGCGCCAGCTCTGAGGAAGTGGCCCTGAAACGCGTCAGCGGGCCGCCCTCACCACCAGTCGGACGCTCTACCGTCACGTTGGGCCGTCTCAGTGGTTGTATTGGCCTTTTATAGGCATCTCATTTTCTGAGTGTTTTCTGTTTTTACATTTTTAATAAATCTTGGATAATGCGCTCGGTGTTTGCACCGCCGCTGTGCTTCTGTTTCAGTTTTGGTTTGATCCCCCAGTCAGAGGAGGGCTGCATCCCCGAGATATTACTCCAAGGACACATCTGATTCCTTTGTTTCTTCCTGACATTGACCCCTCAGAGGCGCTGGAGAGGTTTCTCGTTCAGTATGGTTTGTTTTCAAAGAAAAGTGCAAGAATATAAAAAAAATCAACAAAATATCGGCCTGATGCTGCAGCTGTTCCTTGCCACCTCTGAGACCAAGAACTGAGTGATCAAAGACTGCTGATCGCTCAGTTCTCTGTCTCCAGTGAGTGATGACTTTCAGTCACCAGCTCTCTGTTCTGCCCCTCCAGAGCTCACTGGAAAGCAGGAGTTATGCCGGCCATACACAGGTCGCAATTCAACTGATTTTTCGTCCAAAAATGGGACCTAAGAATAATCGTTTGATTTTCGCTCTGTTAGTGGGGTCAATGGCACCGGCCAATTTTCGTGGTTTCTCCCCTTTTTGGTGATCGGGCATTTAGGAAACATTGAGAAAAACGACCGATTTTCGACTCAATGATGATCAAATCGTACGATCGTTTTTCCGAAAAGAATATGCGCGCGAGCCGTGACCTGGAAGGAACAGAAGTTCCGCCTGTTATATGGGGTGAACTTTATGACTCGGTCGGCTGATTTTCAAAATCACTGATGGCCCATCGGATTACCGTGCCAACGACATTTTCGAACGAAAAATCATTCAGAATGGCCTGTATTAGTCTCTCAGCAGCGGGCCGAGAGGCTGAGCCAGCAGCTGGTCAGGATTCTGGGTGGATCTTAACATTATTGTCGGGATCCCTGCACAGTCCGGACCGGCTCGGTTGGTGTGCGGTGCGATCGGAGGCGTACATTATGTATGGAGCCAATCACACCGCACCAAAAACACGCAGGACCCTTTGTTTTGTCGGCACTAGAATCGGATCGCACGGGTATTCACACCTCTGTGATCCCATTCTGCACATCGCACCGCGTTTTGTGGACCGCTTTCGGGGAGTTGTTAACATTCACACCCGCCGCGGTTCCCATGAAAGGGGCGCGATTCTGATGCGGTGCGGAATTCACTGAAAACACCGCAAATTTCGGACCGCATCAGTGTGAACCCGGGCTCAATGCTCTTGTACCGCTCGTTAATATACTGTATGTCATGTCTGTAGTCTGGGAACCGGGCATCAGAACCGGGCAGCACAACCGGGCAGCACAACGGGCACCAGAACCGGGCAGCACAACGGGCACCAGAACCGGGCACCAGAACCGGGCAGCACAACGGGCACCAGAACCGGGCAGCACAACCGGGCAGCACAACCGGGCAGCACAACCGGGCACCAGAACCGGGCAGCACAACGGGCACCAGAACCGGGCAGCACAACCAGGCAGCACAACGGGCACCAGAACCGGGCACCAGAACCGGGCAGCACAACGGGCAGCACAACCGGGCAGCACAACCGGGCACCCAGAGCCGGGCACCAGAGCCGGGCACCAGAACCGGGCACCAGAACCGGGCACCAGAGCCGGGCACCAGAACCGGGCATCAGAACCGGGCACCAGAACCGGGCACCAGAGCCGGGCACCAGAGCCGGGCACCAGAACCGGGCACCAGAGCCGGGCACCAGAGCCGGGCAGCAGAACCGGGCACCAGAGCCGGGCAGCACAACCGGGCAGCACAACCGGGCAGCAGAACCGGGCACCACAACCGGGCACCAGAACCGGGCAGCACAACCGGGCAGCACAACCGGGCAGCACAATCGGCACCACAACCGGGCACCACAACCGGGCACTACAACCGGCACCACAACCGGGCACCACAACCGGGCACCACAACCGGGCACCAGAATTATGCAGATTATGTATTTGAGATGCAATATCCGTGGCGATTCTAATCGCAGCCCCAGCGGTCTCATCGATGGATTTACTGAGCACGGTGTATCCCGGGATATGGGTGCGCAGACTACATCAGCCAATCATTTTTCCAGCTGCAGGCTACCAAATGACAGCTGTAACGTGATTGGTTGTTTCTGGTGAAGACACGGATCATGCAGTTCTTTGATACATTTGAAACCAGACCCACTGACCATTCTCTAAACTCTCACAAACTATTACTGACAATCGCCAACACTTCCAGACCGACTCACTATAAATTCTCCAACCAATAACCGATCGATGGTTTGCCGGATTTCAGCTTTGGTCTGAATTTTCAGCTTGTTGTACTGTCTCCTCGCAGCTTCCGCCACTCTCAGCTCCAGCTCTGATTGGTACCCGAAGCCTGCAGGAGGAGGAGGAAGAAGGAAATGGTGTTTGTATGGAGAACACAAGAGGACCCGACATATCAGCCTCGGCCTGCTTCACTCTGACTCCTGAGACCGTCTTCAATATCTCCTCCTTGGGGTCATATTTAAAACCAAATACCCAACAGCCAATAGTATTGAAGTATATCAATGAAGGAAAGGCTGATCACATGACTGACAGGTCACATGACTGGCTGTCCTCTTGGCTTCTCCCCCTCTGTATAGCACAGCATTGGGCCCTATGTGGGTGTTGGGCTGTATGTAGCGGTACGGCGGCGGTTAGGCGCTAACTTACCATTTACTAGTCAGAAGATGGATGGTGTGACGGGAGCGACATTTGGGGGTGGGGGGACCCCTGTCTCAGCTCCCCATATCCCTCTTATGTGTAAGCCACCCTGTGCCTGTTAGGGGTACAGGGTGGAATGTCAATTGTTCTCTGCCAGGTGCTGCATCCCATTGTTCTATTGTGTCTTGCTGGTCAGCAAACTATTATGGGATGTATGTGTTCCTGTATTGTCTACTGCCATGTGGTTATCCCTTTGTTCTGTGTCTTGGTTTGGTGGGGGGTGTTTCCGGCAGCCCTTCCCCCTGATGGGACGGCCTGTTGATGTGTTTCCTGTTCCTGGTTGTACTGCCCCGCCCCCCTGTGTATATATCTTGTGTTTGTGTTAAAATAAAGCAGTGCACTTCCTGTCTTAAGGAGCCTGGTGCTGTCTATTTCCTGTATGGTCAGCAGTGGGTCCGGGATCTGTGTTGGGACAAAAAGCGGGAGTTACCCTAGCGCGGTGGGGGCCCGGGGATCTGTGTTGGGACAGGGAAGCGGGAGTCTAACAGAAATACCCTTGTGCGGTCGGGGTCCGGGGATCTGTGTTGGGACAGGGAAGCGGGAGTTACCCTAGCGCGGTTGGGGCCCGGGGATCTGTGTTGGGACAAGGGAAGCGGGAGTTACCCTAGCGCGGTTGGGGCCCGGGGATCTGTGTTGGGACAGGGAAGCGGGAGTTACCCTAGTGCGGTTGGGGTCCGGGGATCTGTGTTCAGACAGGGAAGCGGGAGTTACCCTAGCGCGGTTGGGGCCCGGGGATCTGTGTTGGGACAGGGAAGCGGGAGTTACCCTAGTGCGGTCGGGGCCCGGGGATCTGTGTTGGGACAGGGAAGCGGGAGTTACCCTAGCACGGTTGGGGCACGGGGATCTGTGTTGGGACAGGGAAGCGGGAGTTACCCGGGGATCTGTGTTGGGACAGGGAAGCGGGAGTCTAACAGAAATACCCTCATGCGGTCGGGGCCCGGGAATCTGTGTTGGGACAGGAAGCGGGAGTTACCCTATTGCGGTCGGGGCCCGGGGATCTGTGTTGGGACAGGGAAGCGGGAGTTACCCTATTGCGGTCGGGGCCCGGGGATCTGTGTTGGGACAGGGAAGCGGGAGTTACCCTAGCGCGGTTGGGGCCCGGGGATCTGTGTTGGGACAGGGAAGCAGGAGTTACCCTAGCGCGGTTGGGGTCCGGGGATCTGTGTTGGGACAGGGAAGCGGGAGTTACCCTCGTGCGGTCGGGGCCCGGGGATCTGTGTTGGGACAGGGAAGCGGGAGTTACCCTCATGCAGTCGGGGTCAGGGGATCTGTGTTGGGACAGGGAAGCGGGAGTTACCCTATTGCGGTTGGGGCCCGGGGATCTGTGTTGGGACAGGGAAGCGGGAGTCTAACAGAAATACCCTCATGCGGTCGGGGCCCGGGGATCTGTGTTGGGACAGGGAAGCGGGAGTCTAACAGAAATACCCTCATGCGGTCGGGGGCCCGGGGATCTGTGTTGGGACAGGAAGCGGGAGTTACCCTTTTGCGGTCGGGGCCCGGGGATCTGTGTTGGGACAGGGAAGCGGGAGTTACCCTATGCGGTCGGGGCCCGGGGATCTGTGTTGGGACAGGGAAGCGGGAGTCTAACAGAAATACCCTCATGCGGTCGGGGCCCGGGGATCTGTGTTGGGACAGGGAAGCGGGAGTCTAACAGAAATACCCTCATGCGGTCGGGGCCCGGAGATCTGTGTTGGGACAGGGAAGCGGGAGTTACCCTATTGCGGTCGGGGCCCGGGGATCTGTGTTGGGACAGGG
>NW_028321455.1:0-76436 GCF_062004578.1 Staurois parvus
TGAGCCGCAATGCTGAGTGCTGTCATACAGGTTTGGGGCTCCAAATATGAGTTGAGGCCCCACAATCCAGGCTGGGACCCTGCAAGGTGCTACACTGCCAATTATGGCTCCATAAAGTGCTGCAATGCCCCCTTTCCCAAAATAGGTCTCTGCCAATGCTGGTTGAAATGAATGTCAGTTGCTCCCACTGGGGATGCTGAGGTGCTGGTTAAAGTACCAATCTAGGTGCTGTAGTGCCAGGTAGAGCTTCCCTCAAGGTGCCATAGTCCTCGTTGGGCTCCTCTGTCAGGTGCCATAGCACCAATTGGAGCCACAGTCCATTTTGGGGCTCTCAATGCTGGTTTCAGCCTCTGGCTTCTTCAAGGTTCTTGCAGTACTGGTAGGTGCCCTCCTCAAAGTGCTTCAGCACTGGCTCCCCTAAAGGTGCTGCAAAACAGGTCAGCCCTTCCATGCTCAAGGTGGCACAGCGACAATGGGGACCCCACCTCAAGGTGCTACAGTCCAACGTGGGGGCCCCCTTCAAGTGACACAGCAACTTGGGAGAACCTTAACACTGCTACAGCACCTGTTGACGGGGCTCTAAAAGTGCTGCGGCACAGGTTAGTCCCCACTCCCTCAAGGGCGCTCAGCACATGATTGGTTCCACCTCAAGGTGCCACAGTGTTGGGATCCCTGCAATGCCACAGTTCCTGCAGAGACCCTCTTCAAGGTGAAACATCACCTTAGGAGATCCTTAAGTGTTGCAGCAACAGCAGGTTGGCCCCTCTCTCATTGAATGGCAGTGCAGGTTCGAGGAGCCCCCCAATGTGCTACAGCACAGGTTGCCCTCCCTTTTCAAAGTGGCACAGGTTGGGTTCCTTCTCATGGTGCAACAGTCCCAGTTGTGGCCCCCTTTAAGGGGACCCCTTAGGTGCCACCAAGCTGGTTGTTTTCCCCCTTTTAAAATGCTGCACTGCCACTTGGGGCCCTGTACCGGCAGTTCAGGTTGGGGTCCCCCCTCAAGGTGCTGCAGCACTGGTTGGGGTCCTCCTCAGCTGAATGAATGTTGCAGTACTTCTGTCCTGTCCTGCATCTCACTTGCCGTCTGCTTTGTATTCCAGGGGAGGTGATGCAGATTATGGAACAGAGGAATATTTCCATCAAAGAGAATCGAAGCGTCTCCTCTGGAGAACATGTGAGTGATATGTCATGCTGTCGAAGATACTTCCCAAAGGTACCCGGGCCACAAACTCGTTCCTCTAAGCTGTTATTGTTTTTCTATATGTAACAATGCCTGAAACCTCCAATCCCAGCAGACGGCTGTTCCAGCCCCCCCCCCCCCCCCCAATAACACAGATGACTCCTAACTGAGCTTCACTGTCCCACGGTCTGTCACACAACTACATGAAGTCTTCTTGGGGGACAGCAGGAGGAGAGAACCTGTATTTTGAAAACTTGCTTGACATGCCTTTTAAATATTGTACTTTTGTCCTGTAAGCTCCCCCCCCCTTCCCCATTTGTGGGAATGAGGAAACCAACTGCACATCTGAAAAGAGCCCTGGAGCTCTCCTGCCTGCACGTGTCCCTTATGCCCCCTCACAACTACCCCGCTCTCCATGCAAACCTTTTATTATACCTCATACTGCTCCCCTTCCGTCCCCACACTACCTAACATTTGCACCACTAATCCCGAGACTTTGTATCCCCACTATGCCACATTCTGCACCCCCTGAAACCACACTCACTGTACCCCCCACTCACTCACTCTGTACCTCCTGCATCCCCACTACCTAACATTTTCTCACCCCGAAACACCAAGACTCTGCATCCCCTCAACTACCATTACCACCTCACACTGCATCCCTTCAAACCCCGCACTACTTCTGTACCCCCATTTCACCTCCCCCTGCATCTCCCACATTGGGCTGTCTCTGTACCCCATTGCATTTCATATTAGGGCACCCCCGCAAGACACTGCATCCCCACTAACCCACATTTTGCACCCCCTTGTATCCACCACTACTCTCTTGTGCCTCCATTACATCTTCTCTGTACCCCATCACCCCCCCCCCATTACCTAACATTTTGCACCCCCAATACACCTAGATTTTGCATCCCCCCCACTATCCCACCTATCCCACATACCCTCTATTACATCTCACTCTGCATCCCCCACTACTCTTCTGTCCCCCCATTACACCTTCTCTGTACCCCCTGCATCCAGCCACTGCCTAACATTTTAACACCCCCAATACACCAAGACTCTGCCTCCCCCACTGACCCACATACCCCCTACATCCCCATTATACCTCACACTGCATCTCCTCACTACTCTTTCTGTACCCCCATTACACCTCACTGTGCATCTCCCACATTAGGCTATCTCTGCACCCCATGAATTCTTACAGCACCTCCAATACTCCAAGACTCTGCATCCCCCACTAACCCACATTCTACACCCCCTGCACCCCCTATTACACCTCACTGTGCATCTACCACATTAGGCTGTCTCTGCACCCCATGAATTCTGTACAGCACCTCCAATACTCCAAGACTCTGCATCCCCCACTAACCCACATTCTACACCCCCTGCACCCCCTATTACACCTCACTGTGCATCTACCACATTATGCTCTATCTGTACCCCATGAATTCTCTACTGCACCCCCCCATACTCCAAGACTCTGTATCCCCCACTAACCCACATTCTGCACCCCCATTACACCTCACTGTGCATCTCCCACATTCTGCTCTCTGTACCCCATGCATTCTCCATTGCACCCCCTACTACCCCACACATTGTACTCCTCCCATTATCTGCACCTCCAATACTCCAAGGCTTTGCATCCCCCACTACCCAACATACCCTGTATTACGCCTCACACTGCATCCCTTGCAGCCCCTCACTACTCTCTGTACCCCCATTTCACCTCCTTCTGCATCTCCCACATTCTGCTCCCCCCAATACTTCAAGACTCTGCATCCCTTCAGTATCCCACCTTCTGCAACCCTTGCATCCCCCATTTAACCTCCCTCTGCATGCATCTCCCACACTTTTCACTCCTCACTGAACCCTCACCTGGAAGGGCTGAGCCTCTCCTGTAACTTTTGTCACGGTGCTCTGTGCTGCTGTGCACAGCCTACAGCCCAAAAATTCCCACGCTGCAATCTCTGCCTGGACACAGAGGTAGGGCGCTGTGGTGATTTCAGGAAGCTATGTACAGCACCCATCTAGCCCCTCCCACCAGCCATGATCTGCCTACATTGCATACAGTAGCAAAGAGACCCAGTAATCTAGAATAAGATATGTAATGGAAAGGTTTTATTTAAAAGTTGAATCTGTTTGAGGGGGGAGGGAGGAACCGGGAAAGATATAAAAAAATAAACAGATTCAACTTTTAGCTTTAAGCCACTTTAGACTCCTAGTTCTTTGCACCTATATCCCTAGAACCTCATTATCTGGGGTGTGGCATTGTACTTTAATAAGCTGATGATGATCACAAGGTTTTTTTTTTTTTTTAGATATTGCTATGTGTAATAAATCCCATTTTGATGAGTCAGAGTTGTGCTGTGTACAGGGGTGACACAGGCGGTGTAGGAATAGTGCACCATGAATGCTGGGAGGGGGATGGGCTGGGGGTAAGATGGGAGGAGGAGGATGGTATGCAAGGATTTTCAGTCATGGCCAATGAATACAATCCCACCACCTGATAATCCCTTAAGAATTTCACCCTTGAAAAGGCTTCTGCTCTTAAAAAAAAAAAAAAAAAAAGTCGATTTTTTTTTTTTTATTTTAACTAGAATATAAATATATATTATTATTTTATTATTTTATTTTTTTTAAATAAAATCGACCTCCATTTCTTTTCTTATAAAACAGAATATAGATAGATAGATAGATAGATATATAGATAGATAGTATATTCTGCTTTATATATAAAAAAAAAGAGAGGTCGATTTTTTTTTTTTTTTTTTTTTTTTTTTTTTTTAAATTTAAAAAAAAGTGTGTGTGTGTGTGTGTGTGTGTGTCAGGATTTATATAGCGCCAACCAGTTTGCTCAGCGCTTTACAATAGAATGGGAGACAATACAGCAACAATACAGTTCAATACAATAGGATAGGAGGGCCCTGATCCCGGGAGCTTACAATCTAGGGATATATAGATAGATAGAGATATAATATATATATATATATAGATAGATAGAGAGTATATATATATATATATATATATATATATATATATATATATATATATATATATATATAATCTCAAATGACAGAGACAGGTAAATTGGCCCAATCATGTCCGTTTTGGTGCTTGTGCAGAGCTTGGCTGTGTTCACAAACGTCTGACACAGATCAGCCCCTGTTGCAGACTCTCTCACCCTATGACTTGCTACAATGTTAAAAATCTGATCACTGGGGAGGGGAGACTGAAGAAATTCCTCCTCCTGCCTGCAGCAAACGAATGACATCATCTCAACCTAGGCAAAGTCACTGACTAGCATTCAAGGACGGCTTTGTAATAATAAAAGGTGGAGCTTTTTCTGAAAAATGGCAGTTGCAATAAATTGCAACATGTCCGCAAATCATGCAGACTTGAAGGGTCCACTTTGAAGTGACGCTGTCACCTGATCTATTTATAAAACCTTGTTGGATGAATGTCAGGAGCATTGTGCAAGCTGACCGACGTTTCCGCTCATTTTTTTTTTTTTCTTCCAATAGAATAATTCCTATTTTCAGCAGCACACCTAGTGGCTGAATTGTGATACGTTTGCTCACGAGCTATTGTACAAAGCTGTACCACATTTTAGCCACTAGGTGGCGATGATGATATAGGAGATAATCTATTAGAAAAAATACAGGGACATTTCTGCCCACTTGCACAAATGCTTTTAACATTCGGCCAACAAATGTTTTATAAATACACCCCCCATATGCCACAAGAGGCAGGTAACTAAAGCTCTAATCTTGACTTGATCCTGCCCCCTTCCATCTAACTAGTTTTCCTATTGGTCAGTTAGGCTGCCCGTCTCATTAAAGCAGCAGTATGAAGGCAAAAGGAGAAGGGAGGAATTAAACGCAAGACACTGTCCAGGTAGCTTACCCTTTTTATTGGTTTTTATCTCAGCAGTGGTCTGACAGGCCCAAGAAGAATTTTTGCATGAACAACCCTGGGGAAAATGTTTGGAAGCCTGTGAATCTCTAATTCTAAATTTATCCTAACATGATTCTGATGATTCCAAGTCCCCTTTAAATGATGATTTCCTGGTTTTAGAATTCTTCCCTTTTTATCAGATCTGTTCATTATTCCCAGTAGATTGTTCTCCATTCCTAAGCAGTTTTTATTTCCCCCACCGTGAGAGTTTCATCAGATGATTGGGATTTGTAACATGTGACCAGTCAGTGGTTTACCCCCATGTGATATCTCCGTTCCCTTTCTCTGATTTCTCTTTTCTTTTTTTTTTTCTTTTCACAGTTTCGGAGGGACGTGCTGCGCGTTTGTGCGCCACGAAGGCACCAGCTCTGACGGGTACCTCGCACATGTCTTCCGCCACGCCGCCAAGGAACTGTTTGGCAAAGACGTCCAAGAGATTATGTATAAAACGCTAAAGTGAGTTCTGGGTGGAGATGATGATCTTTCCTGGATTTATTTTATTTTTATTTATTCCAGGTACTTATATAGCGCCATCAATTTACGCAGCGCTTTACATATATATTGTACATTCACATCAGTTCCTAACCCTCAAGGAGCGTACAATCTAAGGTCCCTAACTCACATTCATACATACACATACTAGGGACAATTTAGACAGGAGCCAATTCACCTACCAGCATGTCTTTGGATTAAGGATTACTCTAGATAAGACACAGCCTGCTTTGTGATCAGTTCTAAATTTGGTTGTGACAGTTATCTGGTCCTCTGTGTGACCCCACCAGCATAATCATTCTAGTTCTTGCTGTCCCAGAGTTGGATTCTGAAATTCGGGAGGATCTAAAAGACAGCTCTGTAATCCTTTTTAATGCATCATTTTTTGAAAAACAAGCAGTGCAAGTAGCTGAATTTGACCTAGCATCAGCTGTGTCAGGACCTGGATCACCTGCTGGCGGCACTGTACATCCCAGAATGGAAGGTTGTAATTCCAGTGTCTACCAGCAGGTGTCTCCCAGCAGATCTTAGCAATCAGTTTCCACCAGATGCTGGCTGCTGGGAGGGTATTTTAGTTCCTCCGCTTTTAGTTCCCCCTAGCTCAGGGGTGTCAAACTGGCGGCCCTCCAGCTGTTGTGAAACTACAAGTCCCATCATGCCTTTGGGAGTCATGCTTGTAACTGTCAATCTTGCAATGCCTCATGGGACTTGTAGTTTGGCAACAGCTGGAGGGCCGCCAGTTTGACACCCATGCCCTAGCTCGGGTTGCTGCCAGATCCTGTTGCCATTTACCCTGATTTTGCTCCTGCCCTGTACCCTGTACCCTGCTGCCTTGTTCCTTTTCCCAGTTTTGTTCCCCCCTTCCCCATCTGCTCCTTCTGCCTCCAGTTCCCCCCCCCTCCCCTTTCTGTGGTGTTCATTTTGTATGTATTGTACATAGTATTTGTTAGGTTTATTATTATTGTTAGTTAGGCTTTCTGTTTGTTAGGTTTATTAGTCAAGTACTCTGTTGCTGGGTTTTCGGTTAGCTTGTATTTATTTATTTTGTTGTGTGCTGGTGTTTGGATGGTTTTTGTTTCAATGTAAAAAAATCTGCTCCCAGTTTCTTGAGTGCAGCCACACAGATCTGACCATCCCTGCTGCTGATTCTGGATCGAGGGGGACTAATGCAGGCCATAGATGGGTCGAAAATGCACAAAACCCACAGTGAAAAAAAATGGGTTCTGCAGCAGGAGAACATCTACGGGTCTTTTTTTTTTCATACAATTCTGGGCATTATTTAATTGTGGGGGTTTGTTTTTTTTTTTTGTTTTTTTTGCACAGAACAAAGACTTTCCAGGAAGTGTGTGCCTAGAAAAAGATGGCGAGACCGTACTACGTTTTGCTGCCGCCTACGGCTTCCGAAACATCCAGAACATGGTGCTAAAACTGCGCAAGGGGAAGTTCCACTATCACTTCGTGGAGGTCCTGGCCTGTCCTGGAGGTGGGTGGGTTTTTCAAGGAGCTTGTTTTTGCTGCTCGCATGCAAAATGGGGTCTCAGCAATTTCTTCGTGGTGACTCTCTTTTATGAATCTTAGAGCGGGGAGAAGGGTACACCAATCCTTCTGTACAGCCAGTGCCCAAGCAGGGCAGCCATTGGTTCCTTTTTTGGGCCTGGTCCTGAAGGTCTGCTTCTGAAGCCATTCCAGAAGAGCACATGGAGCTTTTACACCAGGACAGCATTTTTATCATTTAAATATACAGCATTTCAGAACTGAAAGTTAAAGTAGATATAAACCCAACTAATAAAACCTCATAGAGGCGTTAAAATTGAATTTAATCAGCTCCCTAGTTCCTCCCTCCCAACCCCCCTGTTCAAATAAAATCTTTTTTATTTTTATTAAATGACTTCTTTTTATAGCTGATGATGATGTCATCCCTGAGTCTCTCTGCTTCTCTATGCAATGTAGGCAGATCATGGCTGGTGGGAGGGGCCAGTAAGGTGCTGTACACAGCTTCCTGAAACCATCACAGCACCTTGCCTCAGGAGCCCTCAGTCCTGATGCAGTGGGCTGGTGTTTGGGAGGAGTTATGCAACTATCAAAATGCTATGATTGCAGGGTGTCTGAAGTAGTGAGCGTTTCTAGAGTGAATATATTTATGCATTGTTGGATTGCGGTCTTCATGCAAATTATAGTCCAACTGGTAGCAAAGTAACTCATTTTATTTCCCCTTACCTCCCCCCCCCCAGGTTGCCTGAATGGAAAAGGCCAAGCACTGACGGTGGATGGGAAACCGGAGCGGGCGGAGCTGCAGGAGATGGAAGCCTTGTATACCCGGGTCCCGGTGCAGAACCCAGAGAGCAATCCACACATACAGGAGCTGTACGCTACCTGGCTGGAGGGCGCCGAGTCGCAGAAATCCAGGGAAATGCTACACACCAAATTCGTACCCACGGCCCAGAACACCGCGCGGGTGGACATGAAATGGTGAGGCCACGGACTGGTGCTGCTTCTATGCAATGGGCTGGGTGGATGCTGCCGGCAACCAGCGTGTCTTCTGCCCCAGGACAGGAGACAAAATGGCCGACGCTGCGCCTTGGACGGGAGGTGCCCCCTGGATGAAATTGGGTGAACCCGTTGGCTCACATAGACTTGTTATATATTCAAATTGCTGACTGATCTTTTTTTTTTTTGTGTGTGCCAGTTCTAGGCCTTTCAGGCCATGTCCGACGTACGATGAAACTCCTAACCCTTTGCTGCTAGGTCAGCCTTGTCGCCAAACAGGGTTTCATTTGCAGTGCATGTTTAATGTCTCTTATTTATATGTAAATGCCTTATTTTCCCTCAGCCATTACTTAAAACCCAACCTGTCTGCCATTTTGGTGGGACTCTCTGTCCACCAAGGTTTGAACCATCATAGTAGACAAAAGGGTCTTTGTGGGTTTCAAGAGGTTATCCCATTTAAAGTATATCTCAAAGCCATTTTATTTTTAGTAGGATGTTGGTAAAGGTTGGTTTTTGGGTTGATTTTTCTTCACGTCTTGTTCAGTAGACACAACAGGAAGTGAGAAGAAATCTGTCCAAAGTGTGAGAAAGTTGGCTCTTGGACCTTTTACTTCTGGAAGGTTTCCCCTGACATCCTATTCTGCTGACTGTTTGGATTTCCCGTTTACTTTCTGTCCTGGTGACACCTATACAAAATAGAGAATGGGCAGAGACCTTATTAAAAACCTGATGTGGGTTCTAACCCTTGTACATTACATCAAAAAGTAGATAACAAATTTTTGGCTTTCGATACTATAATATTGTTTAGATACTATTTAATTTTTGTAAACGGGCAAGGGAAATGTGAATATAGTCTTCCGTCCAAAAGTGCCCCATTACCTTGGTTGTAGGGGACTTGCCTTCTGTTTTTGGCATTGGTGCTTGCTACGATAAGCCTGATTGTCAAGAACCCTGCTCCCTGACAAGCAGCCAAGACATGATGCTGTTGACTTCAGTGGCCAAACCAAACTGCACATGAGCTACTGTACAGTTCGAATGGTTGCCTTATGGCACAATGCAAAGTGCCTGAGGTTGCCAAACAGCTGGAGGTCAACCAGTCACTACCTTGGATGCCTGCAGCATCATCATGGTGGACAAGGGTGATTGAGATAGGGGTCATCAAAGTAGATGGAACCTAGAAAACTAGACAGGGGTCATCAAGGTGGACTGACTCATCAAGGTGGACAGAGGTCATTGAGGTGGACAGTGGTCATCACAACTAAAAGAACTCAGTAGGCTGTACAGGGCTCATCAAGGTGGACTGAACTCGTTAAGGTGGACAGAGGTCAACAAAATAGAACTCTGTAAGCTGGACAGGGGTCATCAAGTTGTGGACCAAACTTGTCAAGGTGGTCGGGGGCCATCATGGAGAACTGAACTTGTCAAGGTGGACAGAGGTCAACAAAATCGCACTCAGCAAGCTGGGCAAGTGTCTCCAAGGTGGAATGAACTCTTCAAGGTGGATGTAGGGCCATCGAGGTGAACCAAACTCATAAAGGTGGACGGGGGTCATCAAAATAGATAGAACTCTGTAAGCTGAGTAGTGAGCTGAGCTGAACTCTGTAAGCTCAAGTTGGACAGATGAAATGTTCTTTGATGACCGGGTCATCAAGTTGGACAGATGAAATGTTCTTTGATGACCAGGCTTCAACATGCACCCATGTAGCTGGAACACTCCACCATGACTAATGGGATCTATCTTTAGAGGGCTACAATTTATGTTTGGTCATCTTCAGCCTGTTTACAAAAATTATTATAAAACCTCTTACGGTGCTTTGCTTCTTGTGTTTTAATTTCTTCTGTGTCATAGTTGCCTGTGCATTGAGGTGGCCATTTTGTATGAGGTCCCATTTCTGTCAGTGCAGCATGATCAGTTGAGCTACAAAGTTAAGTTTGGATTAAAAAAATGGCCGACCTCTACCCAGGTAACTGTTAAACGTGAATTCTGTGGTACAGTTGCTTTGCCTTAGTTATAGACGTACCATTTCCATGAACTCGATGCTGCTAACCGTACCAGCAGAAGCAATGATACCAGATGTAGCACTCTTAAGACGTTGGCACAGATGCCATCTGATCCTCCGTGAAACCTGCCACCATATTGTCTTCACTGTTGTCAACCAGTTGTGTCCATTTCATGTGGTTGGTTGTACTCCCCATTTTTTATTTTCTCAGAAGTCTCAAGACAGTATTTGTTCTGAGATTTATTCAGAACGCCGTGCTCAATCTAGAACTCCAAGCTTTAAGATGTTGTTGCATATCCAGACCACACGGAATCGTAATGTATTTTGCAGTTTTTAGTCGTCCATGTTTATTTATATTTTCTGTAATAATTTTTGACAAAAGATGATTATCGATAATCTCTTAGACTTGTTTTAGTCAATGTATCCACTAAATATGAATTCATAGCTTTTCCTACTATGAACATTCTCTCTGGACCCGAAAATCAATTGGGAGACCTAAACCATCACATCAGAGACACAACAAGGACATTCTAAGGATTTCTTACAAGTTACTGTAAGGATACTTTTCAAATCTACTTCCCTCCTGTTTTATGACTGTTGTGTGTACTTTTTGTTTATTTTATTTTGATGTACGTTGTCTTTTTTTTTTTTTTTTCTGCAATAAAAGAATTTTGAGGAAGCCTTTCATGGGTTGTCCATTGCCCTGTGTATCTATTTGTGAGTACACCCAGCTAAAACTTTCTTTACATTTCATTGTGGAGATTTCCCTTTTTATTCCATTTCCCAAAGACTCAACTGAAAATGGAACCCTCTCTTAAGGGGAGGAAACTGAAAATGGAACCCTCTCTTAAGGGGAGGAAACTGAAAATGGAACCCTCTCTTAAGGGGAGGAAACTGAAAATGGAACCCTCTCTTAAGGGGAGGAAAATCCTTAGACAGCTGTCCCTGAAGAAGTTGTTCCTATTTAATATGTTTCATTATTATTATTATTATTATTATTATTCTGGATATATTTAGCGACATCAGCATTTTACAATATAATGAAGACCATACAGTTGAATACAAGAGGGCTCAGAGGGTCCTGTTCCTGGGAGTTTACAACTAATAGGGAGGGGCTCGTAGGAAAAAAATGGTAACGGGGGGGGGGGTGAACTGATGGCAAAACTAAGCTTAATTTCTTAGCCGAAGGCAGGATAGGCTTCCCTGATGAGTTTTCAGGGAGTGCCTAAAAGTAGACAGTAAGAGAGGCTCCAGAGACGTTCTGGAGGTAAGCATGGGAGGAGGAGACAAGGGAGCAGGAGGTCTTGAGAGGAGTGGAGAGGATGGTTTGGCTGATATTTGGAGGCAAGTTTGGTGATCTCTTGGGGCAGTTGTAGGTGACCATGTATATTGTTATGAATTTTATTCATTGGACAATGGGAAGGCAGTGGAGGGATTGGCAGAGAGGGGTGGCAGACACAGAGTAGTTGGTAAGGTGGATGAGTCTGGCAACAGCATCCATTCTTGATTTGAAGAGGGGATAGCCTGTGAAGAGGTCGGACAACGAGGAGGGAGTTACAATAGTCAAGGTGAGCAATAACAAGGGAGTGAATAAGTTCCTTTGCAGTTTCAACTGTTAAAAAGGGGTGACTTTTGGAGGTGAAGTCTACAAGCTTTTGACAGCAATTAGATGTTGGGTTCATTGGAAGACTTCAATTGTTTTCCTGTTTTTGGATTTTCCCTCACTTTTTTTTTTTTTTTTTCTTGCCTTGGTGGTCACCAATATGGGGACCAAACTTCAATGGTAAAAACTTGATAGGGTTGACTTGATAGAAGTTGAATTTTTGATACAGTCATCGTATGGGATAGTTTTTATTCTCCTCCTGATTTTAAAGGGTCATTCCAAGCAAACGTTGACCTATACCTCCAGCTTTTCCATCTTGTAATGCAATGTTGACTGCCATCCTCTTCCACTCTTTATTTTTGCACAGCTGGTAGAGTTCATTTATTTTGGCTACCCCATACCCTGCTGCTCCTATTATGACCATACAAAATACGGTGGTCTTTCTGTTTATGGGTTACCCATATGATGGTGCTCCTCTTACCATAGGTTACCCTTTAAAACCATGCACCTACAAAGAGTCTCAAGATGCAGATAATCCAGGGACCTCAATTGGAAAACTGAGCTAACATGCAGTTGTTGGGGGTTGGCTGGGATTCTATATCAGTGGAGCCTTTTTTTAACTTGTCCAGAATCGTGGAAAAGGCAACCAGTTGTCACCAAGTAGTTCCATGGTGTAATAGTTAGTCTGGAATCCAGCGATCTGAGTTCAAATCTTGGTGGAACCTGGCCTTTTCCCTAAATCAATCTCTCTTGGTCACAACCTTGACCTCTTGCTGACACATAACACATGCATACGGAAGGGTTGGTGGACCTCAAATAAAGCCCAGTAGCCACACCTATGTGTTCATGAAGCTCTGTGCTAAGAGTGCCCCCACCGCTGCTGATTAAGCTGTCACCAGTAGCTCCTGGACACTGGTTGGGGACAGGCTATCAAGCATTTGACAGCCAATCCCAATAATCACATGGTTCCCAGCACAGCTAGAAAATGGACCATGCTGTACTCTCCTGTTTAGTGTGGTCAGTTTTATAATAGGAAAGCAGAGGGACTGGCAGGAACATCAGGGATTTCACACAAAGGAACCAATGCAAAGAGAACAGGCGCATTAAAAAACAAAAAAAAGGGTCATGGACTTCTTGGGTGATTTCAAATGACTGGGCTGCTCTACTGCAAAGCACATGGGGTAGCACATTTACGAAGAGGCAAACTCCACCTTAGAGGTGCCAAGTACTCCTAGTATATTGGAGTTAAAGTAAAAATTCTCCAACATTTCTACTTTAAAAATAACCAGATGTCTGTCTTTGAAGCGGAAATAGACAGCCCCCTCCATCCCCGATACCTTTTATGCTGGGCTAAATGCCGAACTTACACTCACTTTTCCAGCGCCCGCAGCGTTCTGCTGTTTAGTTGCCTGTGCCTGCGTTCTCTGCCGCCATCTTGGTCCTCTTCAGCCGGCTTCCACTTCTTGGTTTAGCCAGCTTGCCCCTGATGCTGCAGCAGCATGGCGCCCCCCCCACCCCCAAAAAATAAATATATAATCCATTCTATGAATGGGCTCCCGCAGCCTCCTGTGATATGTAACAAGGGCTTGCTAGTGGCTGTGGAAGCTGAATATGTCATTCTGGTCTAGGAGTTATTTTCCACTTTAACCCCCTGTGTCCCCTAAAAAGTTATGAATGCCTATGGTGAGGGAGAGCCTGGAAAGATAGGTGATCAGTGGCTGTCTCAGTGGTCACATGATCAGAAGCTACTGATCGTCAGTTGGCACTGAGAGCTGCCTAGCTGAGTCTCTGTGCTAGGGGCGTGCAGTGAGTGCGCATCGGCCACCACCCAGCAACGCATATGTGCGACAACAAATGGGTGGGCCTTAACATACATACGGTATGTATGTATTATGTAGGTGGCAAGAGATTCTTTTACTATCTCTATGCATTCTGTCTTGATTTCTAGTGCCCATATTACTAGATGATACATATACATAGTAACTATATATATATATATATATATATATATATATAATGTACACCAAAAAAAAAACCCCCACAAAACTATTAGCTATAGAAAATAAAAAAATAACTACAAAAAAAATTTAAAAAACAAATCAAAAACTTGGAAAAGATCAGGTTCCACCGAGATTTGAACTCGGATCGCTGGATTCAAAGTCCAGAGTGCTAACCATTACACCATGGAACCAGCTGATGGCAGGAAGAGGGTTTACAGCTTCAGACTGTGACACATGTAATGTCTTCTTCTTCCTATTCTTGTTGCTGGGTCTGCCCTCCTTCCTATGTATGTCATGATCTCCTCTATTCTTCAACAGCGAGCCAATATTCATAAATAAGTGGAACATGCTGAAGGGAAATGTGCTGTAAGAAATGAGAATTTTTTTTTTTTATTTTTAAATCCAAAATCAGATTTATAAATGTAAAATAAAAAAGTAGAGACAGCAGGTCCCACCGAGATTTGAACTCGGATCGCTGGATTCAGAGTCCAGAGTGCTAACCATTACACCATGGAACCTCCTCTATGGAAGGTGCAGAATTTATCACAAGGGAGGTTCTGCTCTGTATACAATGTATCCATTCCTATTGAGATTCAATGATTGACCCCTTTATGACGGAGGTGAAGCGCGTCCTAACGCATGGACACGGTTTCGAAAGTTTGCTATGTGTTAGGGCTCGTTCACACTAGGCTGTTTTGCCAACGCTTGCCAAACGCCCCTATAGCGTTTGGCAAGCTTTGGTCCGGTGTTTGCGGAGCGTTTTTAACGCTCGGCAAACGCTCCGCAAACGCCGCATGCACGGTTTAGCGGCGGTTGCTAGGCGTTTGCCGAGCGTTAATAACGCCCCACAACCGCGTCGCAACCGCACCGCAAACGCCGGCCGGGCGTTTGCGGAGCGGCACCATAGACGAGAATAGGAGGCTTCAAAGCCTCCTGACTCGACCAGAGGCCTCCGTTTTGCCGCGACGCGACGCAAACGCTCCTGTTAGAACAGCACCATGTGCTGTAATGTGCAGAATTGGCAGAGGCGTTTGGGAAGCGGTAAAAACGCTTCCCAAACGCCTCTCTGCCGCCTGCACACAAGGCTAGTGTGAACGTAGCCTTAGCCTGGCAATTCCGGAACGTGTGTCATAATGTTAGTGGCGCCCTAAGCTCGGTTAATAGGCATGTGTTTGTCATGCAGCAAAAGCCACTCTGCGCCCCATTAGCGCCTAACTTACAACAACTCTGCACCCCATTAGCACCTAACTTCCACCCACTCTGCGCCCCATTAGCGCATCACTTCTGCCCACTCTGCACCCCATTAGCGCCTAACTTTCTCCCACCCTGCACCCCAATAGCGCCTAACTTTCACCCACTCTGCGCCCCATTAGCGCCTAACTTTCACCCACTCTGCGCCCCATTAGCGCCTAACTTTCACCCACTCTGCGCCCCATTAGCGCCTAACTTCCACCCACTCTGCGCCCCATTAGCGCCTAACTTTCACCCACTCTGCGCCCCATTAGCGCCTAACTTTCACCCACTCTGCGCCCCATTAGCGCCTAACTTTCACCCACTCTGCGCCCCATTAGCGCCTAACTTCCACCCGCCCTGCGCTCCATTAGCGCCTAACTTTCGCCCACCCTGCACCCCATTAGCGCCTAATTTTTCCCTACAGCACCCCAAACCGCTTCTCTCACTGGCTGACAAACCCCACCCACCACCTCTAGACCTAGATCACCGCCCCAAAAGGACTTTTAGTGAATCAGGAAGGCCATGGGGCCCATGATGCTAGTAGACAGCCCTGCCTGGAGCTGCTGCTCCAATGGCCACAGTGTTAATCCGGCCCTGTGCACAGTTTAGAATTGCACAGAGCTCAAGGCACAGTAAAGCACACAAGCTACTATTAGCTGCATTTCCCGCACACGGGGCAACCCTTTGAAATCAACGGACTTCCCTATGCATGTGGCAAAAAACGCATACACAAACGCAAAAAACGTGATTTTGCGCACATTACCAAAACACAAATAAGGGCTCATGCACACGAGAAGTTGGGGGGTGGAAAAACTCAGTGGATGAGCCACACTTTTACCCCCCCTCCCCTTTCCTTTAGCGGCAAAGGCTAGGGGTGTACTGCCATGGCAGGAATTATACCCCCTGCCACTTTCAGCAGGCATAGAGCCCGCCAAACATGATCTGTTCAAGTCAGTGGGGCCATTCTGCAAGCACCCCACAACTGCATGTTCGTTGTGATATGCCTCCTCACTGCTGGTCAAAGGACGATCTTCACAGAGAACTGTTAGTGTGAACGAGCCCTAAAAGTTCAACTTTATTTATTATAGTTAGAATAAATTATATCCAAGGTTCATATTTTGTATTATTACATTTGTTACAAGTTACTTGAAATGCCATAGCTGTTACATTTATAAACATCAGTTCCTGGGCCTGGAATCAGCTGGTTCCATGGTGTAATGGTTAGCACTCTGGACTCTGAATCCAGCGATCCGAGTTCAAATCTCGGTGGGACCTGGTGTTTTAGCAATTTCTTATTTTGTGTAGCAAATACTTCATTTATTTTGTAGGCCTACATTTGCTTTATTATTATAATATTTTATTATAGCCTTTATTTTTGTTTTATATATATATATATATATATATATATATATAAAAAAACACACACACACACTATATGGCCATAAATTTTGGGCCACCTGCCTTTCCACGCACATGACCTTTAATACCCCCCAGTCTTAGTCCATAGGGTTCAATATTGAGATGGCCCCGCCCTTTGCAGCTATAACAGCTTCACCTCTTCTGGGAAGGCCGTCCACAAGGTTTAGGAGGGTGTCTATGGGAAGGTTGGACCATTCTTCCAGAAGCACATTTGTCAGGTCAGGCACTGATGTCGGGGGAGGAGGTCTGGCTCGCAGTCTCCGCTCTAATTCATCCCAAAGGTGTTCTATGGGGTTGAGGTCAGGACTCTGTGCAGGACAGTCAAGTTCCTCCACCCCAAACTGGCTCCTCCATGTCTTTATGGACCTTGCTTTGTGCACTGGTGCGCAGTCATGTTGGAACAGGAAGGGGCCATCCCCAAACTCTTCCCACAAAGCTGGGAGCATGAAATTGTTCACAATGTTGCCTTAAGAGTTCCCTTCACTGGAACTAGGGGGCCAACCCCAACCCCTGAAAAACAACCCCACACCATAATCCCCCTCCACCAAACTTTACACTTGGCACAATGCAGTCAGGCAAGCACCATTCTCCTGGCAACAGCCAAACCCAGACATGTCCATCGGATTGCCAGACAGAAAAGCGTGATTGGTCACTCCAGAGAACACGTCTCCACTGCTCTAGAGTCCAGTGTCGGCGTGCTTTACACCACGGCATCCGCCGCTTTGCATTGCACTTGGTGATGTAAGGCTTGGATGCAGCTGCTTGCCCATGGAAACCCATTCCATGAAGCTCTCTACGAACTGTCATAATGTTAGTGGTGCCCTAAGCTCGGTTAATAGGCATGCGTTTGTCATGCAGCAAAAGCCCACTCTGCGCCCCATTAGCGCCTAACTTACAACAACTCTGCACCCCATTAGCACCTAACTTCCACCCACTCTGCGCCCCATTAGCGCATCACTTCTCCACACGTCTCCACTGCTCTAGAGTCCAGTGTCGGCGTGCTTTACACCACGGCATCCGCCGCTTTGCATTGCACTTGGGTTTCCATGGGCAAGCAGCTGCATCCAAGCCTTACATGTTGTGCTAACATAAAATAAAAATGTCAAAACCATCAGGTCCCACCGAGATTTGAACTCGGATCGCTGGATTCAGAGTCCAGAGTGCTAACCATTACACCATGGAACCAGCTGATGTCATGACCTGAAAATAATGCTTGTAAAAGTAACCAGGACAGCTACAGATTGTCTCAAACAAACATGCAATAGATGTAATATGGCTAAATAAAAACCTTAGCTATAATGTAACATTTTTAGCAAAGTTCACCTCAACACAGCATCTCTATAGAGAATGTTTTGCTTCCATGTATTTAATTTCACATACAAGATTCCTCTTCAGCATATTGAGAACACATGACCTGCCATCTGCTATACAATCACAAATTGGGAAGACATATGATACAAAAAACACAAGATAAAAATACAATAAAAACACATTGCAAAGAAATAAAATGCTGCAGAACAGGCCCCTTTCACATGAGCGGACTGATCAGTCCATCCATAGACTTCTATGGACCGGCGGGCAACAGTCTGTTCAGACCCGCCGACATCTGATCCGATCCTGTACACCAAAAACAGACGGATGGAGATCCAGCGGATCAGGTGACAATCGGGTGGAAATGGACAGGCGGTTCGTTTCTATCCGACCATCCCATTGAAATCGGCAGGCAGTGTCTGTGTCCGCTCTGCAGCAGTAGACCAGCAGACAGAGACCAGACCAGGATCAGTGGAGAGGTCCCCCCCCCCACCTACTGAGCAGGCAGATCATGCTGAGGGAGCCGCCCCCTCTAAAAGGGATAGTAAAGATAGAATCACACAAAGAAATACAATACAGTTACAAACACACAATAAAAACAAACATAAAAACACATACTATACAACAGCGGTTCTCAACCTGGGGGTCGAACAACGCTTCCACAGGGGTCGCCTAAGACCATCGGAAAACACATATTTCCGATGGTCTTAGGAACCGAGACACCGCTCCTCGCCGCCGCCACCGCCGTCTCCAGGTGTGGGCGGGATGACATGCCGCCCCTGTCATCTGGACACACCTCGAGATCAATCCTCGCCTGTGATTGGCCGCCAGCACTGTAGCTCAGGAGAGGCACACAGGCGGCCAATCACCGGCAAGGAGGTGGAGCTTGGAGAGGAGGAGCCGAGCGGCACAGCAAAGTTCGAGCGAGTGAAGAGGAGGAGAGCGGCCGGAGAAGGAAGACATCTGACAGGTAAGTGTCGGTACCATGGGAGAGGGAGGGAGCGAGCCCAGGCTGGAGCAGGGGTCTGCAAGGTAAGTATCATTGGTGTCAGTGGGAATAGTGCCCCATCATTGGTGTCACTAATACCAATGATGGGGCACTATTCTTCCCACTGACACCAACGATGGGACACTATTCCTCCCACTGACACCAACGATGGGGCACTATTCCTCCCCCAAATGACACCAACGATGGGGCACTATTCCTCCCCCACTGACACCAAGGATGGGGCACGATTCCTCCCCCCACTGACACCAACGATGGGGCACAATTCCTCCCCCCACTGACACCAAGGATGGGGCACTATTCCTCCCCCCACTGACACCAAGGATGGGGCACTATTCCTCCCCCCACTGACACCTATGATGGGGCACTATTCCTCCCCCCACTGACACCTATGATGGGGCACTATTCCCCCCACTGACACCAATGATGGGGCACTATTCCCCCCACTGACACCAATGATGGGGCACTATTCCCCCCACTGATACCAATGATGGGGCACTATTCCCCCCACTGACACCAATGATGGGGCACTATTCCTCCCCCCACTGACAGCAATGATGGGGCACTATTCCTCCCACTGACACCGATGATGGGGCATTATTCCTCCCACTGATACCAACGATGGGGCACTATTCCTCCCACTGACACCGATGATGGGGCACTATTCCTCCCACTGACACCGATGATGGGGCACTATTCCTCCCACTGACACCGATGATGGGGCACTATTCCTCCCACTGATACCGATGACGAGGCACTATTCCTCCCACTGACACGGCACTATTCCTCCCACTGATACCAATGATGGGGCACTATTCCTCCCACTGATACCAATGATGGGGCACTATTCCTCCCACTGATACCAATGACGGGGCACTATTCCTCCCACTGACACCAATGACGGGGCACTATTCCTCCCACTGATACCAATGATGGGACACTATTCCTCCCACTGATACCAATGATGGGGCACTATTCCTCCCCCCACTGACACCAATGATGGGGCACTATTCCTCCCACTGACAGCAATGATGGGGCACTATTCCTCCCACTGATACCGATGATGGGGCACTATTCCTCCCACTGACACCGATGATGGGGCACTATTCCTCCCACTGACACCGATGATGGGGCACTATTCCTCCCACTGATACCGATGACGGGGCACTATTCCTCCCACTGATACCGATGATGGGGCACTATTCCTCCCACTGACACCAATGACGGGGCACTATTCCTCCCACTGATACCAATGACGGGGCACTATTCCTCCCACTGATACCAATGATGGGGCACTATTCCTCCCACTGACACCAATGACGGGGCACTATTCCTCCCACTGATACCAATGATGGGACACTATTCCTCCCACTGATACCAATGATGGGGCACTATTCCCCCCCACTGACACCAATGATGGGGCACTATTCGTGCCACTGATACCAATGACGGGGCACTATTCCTCCCACTGACACCAATGACGGGACACTATTCCTCACACTGACACCAATGACGGGGCACTATTCCTCCCACTGACACCAATGATGGGGCACTATTCCTCCCACTGACACCAATGACGGGGCACTATTCCTCCCACTGACACCAATGACGGGGCACTATTCCTCCCACTGACACCAATGACGGGGCACTATTCCTCCCACTGACACCAATGACGGGGCACTATTCCTCCCACTGACACCAATGAAGGGGGCACTATTCCTCCCACTGACACCAATGACGGGGCACTATTCCTCCCACTGATACCAATGATGGGGCACTATTCCTCCCAATGAGACCAATGACGTGGCACTATTCCTCCTACTGCAAAATTACAGTTATGAAGTAGCAACGAAAATAATTTTATGGTTGGGGGTCACCACAACATGAGGAACTGTATTAAGGGGTCGCGGCGCTAGAAAGGTTGAGAACCACTGCTATACAAAGACATACAATGAAAGTATAAACACATACAATACAAAGACATACAATGAAAGTATAAACACATACAATACAAAGACATACAATATAAGTATAAACACATACAATACAAGGACATACATTAAATATATAAACACATACAATACAAGGACATACATTAACCACGTCCCGCCCGCCATATAGTAATATGACGGACACAAGGTGGTTCTCTCGTTCTGATAGGACGTCATATGATGTCCTTCCATTCTCACCGCGCATGTACGGCTCAGGGAGCGCGCAGCACGGCGATCGCCAGTGCGCTGTGTCCCTCGGACACAGCAGATCACCGTTCACGGAAAGAGCTGAAGATGTCGGCTCGGTCATGTGATCAGCTGTGTCCAATCACAGCTGATCACATGTAAACAGGGAAATTCCGGCTATCAGCATTTCTCTCCTCTCGAGCTGTCACGCTGACAGAGGAGAGGAGAGGAGAGCCGGTAATTGGCTTTCTGCAGAGGGGACATGTACACGGATCATCAGGACACTGATGATCAGTGTAGCCCCAGCAGTGCCACCAGTCAGTGTCCATCAGTGCCTTGTGCCAGTGCTCATCAGTGCCTCGTGCCAGTGCCTACCTGTGCACATCAATGCCACATATCAGTGCCCATCTGAGCTGCCTTTCAGTGCCACCTATCAATGCCAATTAATGTCGCCTATCAGTGCCAGTCAGTGCCGCCTATCAGTGCACATCAGTGCCACCTAACAGTGCCAGTCAGTGCCGCCTATCAGTGCCGCCTATCAGTGCCATGTATCAGTGCTGCCTTTCAGTGCCCATCAGTTATGCCTGTCAATGCCCATCAGTGCCACCTACCAGTGCCTCCTCATCAGTGCCCATCCCTGCAGCCCTATTAGCGCACATCAGTGAAGGAGAAAAATCACTTTTTTACAAAATTTTATAACAAAAACTAAGAAAAAACATTTTTTTTTTTCAAAATTTTCAGTGGTTTTTGATTTGTTTAAGAAAAAATAAAAAACCCAGAGGTGATTAAATACCACCAAAATAAAGCTCTATCTCTCACAAAAAAATGATAAAAAGTTCATATGGGTACAGTGTTGCATGACCGCGCAATTGTCACTCAAAGTGCGACAGCGCTGAAAGCTGGAAATTGGCCTGGATGGGAAGAGGGTATAAGTGCCCTGTAGGTGAGGGGTTAAAGATATAAACACATACAATACAAGGACATACGTTAACCCCTCGCCTACAGCGCACTTATACCCTCTTCCTGCCCAGGCCAATTTCCAACTTTCAGCGCTGTCGCACTTTGAGTGACAGGACAAGAGGAGCGGCTCCTCTCACCTCCGACACTATCTTCTCCCCATCTGATGAGGCCGAAGGGGAAAAAGATAGCGAGGTTCACACCTCTCTGTAGAGAGGTGCGAACCTCCTGCGGAGGTGTTCCAGACTGCGGCGTCACACTGACACTGCACAGTCTCGGCATCCACAGGGAGGGCACGGGGAGTTCCCACTCTTGCGGATGCCTACGGACAAAGACCGCGCTAACGAGAGCGCGACCCGTGTCCAGGGGGGTGTACCTCGTTTCCGAGAGACGAGGCACGCTGGCCCTGCCCCGCCCACAGTTGCCAGGACGACTGAAGAGCGTCCTGCATCAGCTTAAAAAGGCTGATGCCGGGCTCCCCGGTCATTCTTTCTGCTGCGCAGCCATCGACGGATCCCACCCTCGTGGCTAACGGTGCCAGAGACCCCCCAAGGATATGGGGGAACCCACACACACCAGCCTGCCTGAGACCCCCAGCCAAAGGGGGGAGACTGCACACGCCAGCCTGCCTGAGACCCAGCTTAGGCGGAGAGCCATGCCAGCTGCCCACCGCAAAGCCCCAGGAGAAGGTAGAGATACGCCAGCTGCCCTCTGCAGTCACCCAGGACCTGGGGGGAGAATTGCTACTACTGACACTGCTAATACTCCAGGGCTGGGAGTATCGCTGACACTGCTAATACTCCAGGGCTGGGAGTACCGCTGACACTGCTAATACTCCAGGGCTGGGAGTACCGCTGACACTGCTAATACTCCAGGGCTGGGAGTACCGCTGACACTGCTAATACTCCAGGGCTGGGAGTACCGCTGACACTGCTAATACTCCAGGGCTGGGAGTACCGCTGACACTGCTAATACTCCAGGGCTGGGAGTACCGCTGACACTCTGCTAATACTCCAGGGCTGGGAGTATCGCTAACTCTGCTAATACTCGAGGGCTGGGAGTACCGCTGACACTGCTAATACTCCAGGGCTGGGAGTATCGCTAACTCTGCTAATACTCCAGGGCTGGGAGTACCGCTGACTCTGCTAATACTCCAGGGCTGGGAGTATCGCTAACTCTGCTAATACTCGAGGGCTGGGAGTATCGCTGACTATGCTAATATTCCAGGGCTGGGAGTACCGCTGACTCTGCTAATACTCAAGGGCTGGGAGTACCGCTGACACTGCTAATACTCAAGGGCTGGGAGTACCGCTCACACTGCTAATACTCCAGGGCTGGGAGTATCGCTGACATTCTGCTAATACTCCATGGCTGGGAGTACCGCTGACACTCTGCTAATACTCCTGGGCTGGGAGTACCGCTGATACTGCTAATACTTCAGGGCTGGGAGTATCGCTGACATTCTGCTAATACTCCATGGCTGGGAGTATCGCTGACATTCTGCTAATACTCCAGGGCTGGGAGTACCGCTGATACTGCTAATACTTCAGGGCTGGGAGTACCGCTGACTCTGCTAATACTCCCGGGCTGGGAGTACCGCTGACACTCGGCTAATACTCCAGGGCTGGGAGTACCGCTGACTCTGCTAATACTCCAGGGCTGGGAGTACCGCTGACTCTGCTAATACTCCAGGGCTGGGAGTACCGCTGACACTCACACATACAATAGAAGAAGTTCATCAGCCATCTCTAACAATCCCGAAAGCTGCTGCAGTTACAAAGACTTCCTATTGCCTGGTGGGCGGGGTCTGCGCTCCCACAATGCCTCCTGACTGCTCCATTGATTTGCATACTTTGACTATTCCTTTGAAATGCTCAATTTTCTTTGTATAAAATGTAATATTTAAGCCGAATACATTCTTGCTGAACAGGAAGATACATCAAAGGACTATTTAGGAAGGTGTAGATACATTTTTTACATTTTCAATAATTGTTTTTTACTCCCCTCCTCTCCTTAATGTGACACTTTCATTTCTTAGAGGGGTTATATACCGTTCAGTGCCTCCAGTGGTTCGTCCTCGCTTCGGCAGGACATATACTAAAATTGGAACGATACAGAGAAGATTAGCATGGCCCCTGCGCAAGGATGACACGCAAATTCGTGAAGCGTTCCATATTTTCTTGCACCTTATGGTGGAATACTGAAGCTTTTGCACTCGTATTGTGTACTATTGCCATGGCTATACCAAAAAATACAATTTAGCACAAGTCACATGGCAAGGTAGATTGTCAGAGTTCTACGTTTTCGCGGAGCTCTTGTATACGGCCAGTCTTGGGACAAGCTGCACTGGGAGCGAAGATGGGGGTGCCAAACTGCACCCCTCCCCCACAGCTCTTTAATTCAGCAAAACAAAAAAAAAAGCGAAGGGAATGCGGAAAAATGACAAGGACACCTTAAGATGCGTCCAAGTGCATGCGTTTTTATGTGCATTTGTGCACAGCGCATTTCGAGCAGCCCTTTAATTGCGATGGGCTGCGCTACGCACACATGAAACATGCACAAAGAGGTTTTTAAAATTGCACCGCAGCAAAGGGCACGGTAAGCATTCTCAGCTGTCGTGAACGCACACACGTTTGCCAGATGTGTGGGGTGCCTTTAGGAACCAATGGCATCCACACGCGTCTGCAGAAGGTAGCACATTTTCGCACGGTGCGGGAAAAAGACACAATTTCGAGCATTCTTGATCCACACCGGGTGTGAACTGTCCTTCAGTGTTTAAAGAGGAACTTCACTCCTCCGGACATTTTTTTCTTGTCTGCTGGGTTGTCCTCACATAAACAGCAAAATTCTGTGCCTTTTGGTGTCATCCTTTGCACACCACGTCCCGCGCCGCCATCCTCTCTTCTTACATCATCGGGGGCCTCCTGTCTTTTCCTGGGTTTTGCAGATGGCCCCCTGATGACACCGTGCAGCGCATGCGCAGTGTGGTGTAGATGGCCCAATGCATGCGCAGTGTGGTGTAGATTTACATTTGGATTTGTAGATCTGGTATGACGCATGTGTAATGTGGTGTAGATGTACCAGCAGGGGCGGACTGACAACTCATGAGGCCCCTGAACAATAAGGGATTATGGGGCCCTGTGTCTTTGCCCAAACTCACAAAAGGCTCCAGGGCTGGCAGTACCGCTGACTCTGCTAATACTCCAGGGCTGGGAGTACCGCTGACTCAGCTAATACTCCAGGGCTGGGAGTACCGCTGACTCAGCTAATACTCCAGGGCTGGGAGTACCGCTGACTCAGCTAATACTCCAGGGCTGGGAGTACCGCTGACTCTGCTAATACTCCAGGGCTGGGAGTACCACTGACATTGCTAATACTCCAGGGCAGCGAGTACCGCTGACTCTGCTAATACTCCAGGGCTGCGAGTACCGCTGACTCTGCTAATACTCCAGGGCTGCGAGTACCGCTGACTCTGCTAATACTCCAGGGCTGCGAGTACAGCTGACTCTGCTAATACTCCAGAGCTGCGAGTACCGCTGACACTGCTAATACTCCAGGGCTGGGAGTACCGCTGACTCTGCTAATACTCCAGGGCTGGGAGTACCGCTGACTCTGCTAATACTCCAGGGCTGGGAGTACCGCTGACTCTGCTAATACTCCAGGGCTGGGAGTACCGCTGACTCTGCTAATACTCCAGGGCTGTGAGTACCGCTGACTCTGCTAATACTCCAGGGCTGGGAGTACCGCTGACTCTGCTAATACTCCAGGGCTGGGAGTACCGCTGACTCTGCTAATACTCCAGGGCTGGGAGTACAGCTGACTCTGCTAATACTCCAGGGCTGGGAGTACCGCTGACTCTGCTAATACTCCAGGGCTGGGAGTACCGCTGACTCTGCTAATAGTCCAAGGCTGGGAGTACCGCTGACACTGTTAATACTCCAGGGCTGGGAGTACCGCTGACACTGTTAATACTCCAGGGCTGGGAGTACCGCTGACACTGCTAATACTCCAGGGCTGAGAGTACCACTGACTCTACTAATACTCCAGGGCTGGGAGTACCGCTGACAATGTTAATACTCCAAGGCTGGGAGTACCGCTAAATCTGCTAATACTCCAAGGCTGGGAGTACCGCTGATACTGTGCTAATACTTCAGGGCTGGGAGTACCGCTGACAATGTTAATACTCCAAGGCTGGGAGTACCGCTAAATCTGCTAATACTCCAAGGCTGGGAGTACCGCTGATACTGTGCTAATACTCCAGGGCTGGGAGTACCACTGACACTCTGCTAATACTCCAGGGCTGGGAGTACCGCTGACTCTGCTAATACTCCAGGGCTGGGAGTACCGCTGACTCTGCTAATACTCCAGGGCTGGGAGTACCGCTGACTCTGCTAATACTCCAGGGCTGGGAGTACCGCTGACTCTGCTAATACTCCAGGGCTGGGAGTACAGCTGACTCTGCTAATACTCCAGGGCTGGGAGTACCGCTGACTCTGCTAATACTCCAGGGCTGGGAGTACCGCTGACTCTGCTAATAGTCCAAGGCTGGGAGTATCGCTGACACTGTTAATACTCCAGGGCTGGGAGTACCGCTGACACTGTTAATACTCCAGGGCTGGGAGTACCGCTGACACTGCTAATACTCCAGGGCTGAGAGTACCACTGACTCTACTAATACTCCAGGGCTGGGAGTACCGCTGACACTGCTAATACTCCAGGGCTGAGAGTACCACTGACTCTACTAATACTCCAAGGCTGGGAGTACCGCTAAATCTGCTAATACTCCAAGGCTGGGAGTACCGCTGATACTGTGCTAATACTCCAGGGCTGGGAGTACCACTGACACTCTGCTAATACTTCAGGGCTGGGAGTACCGCTGACACTGATAATACTTCAGGGCTGGGAGTTCCGCTTACTCTGCTAATACTCCAGGTCTGGGAGTACCGCTGACTCTGCTAATACTTCAGGGCTGAGAGTACCGCTGACACTCGGCTAATACTCCAGGGCTGGGAGTACCGCTGATACTGTGCTAATAGTCCAGGGCTGGGAGTACCGCTGACACTCGGCTAATACTCCAGGGCTGGGAGTACCGCTGACTCTGCTAATAGTCCAGGGCTGGGAGTACCGCTGACTCTGCTAATACTCCAGGGCTGGGAGTACCGCTGACACGGCTAATACTCCAGGGCTGGGAGTACCGCTGACACGGCTAATACTCCAGGGCTGGGAGTACCGCTGACACTGCTAATACTCCAGGGCTGGGAGTACCGCTGACACTCTGCTAATACTCCAGGGCTGGGAGTACTGCTGACACTCTGCTAATACTCCAGGGCTGGGAGTACTGCTGACACTCTGCTAATACTCCAGGGCTGGGAGTACTGCTGACACTCTGCTAATACTCCAGGGCTGGGAGTACTGCTGACACTCTGCTAATACTCCAGGGCTGGGAGTACCGCTGACTCTGCTAATACTCCAGGGCTGGGAGTACCGCTGACTCCGCTAATACTCCATGGCTGGGAGTACCGCTGACATTCTGCTAATACTCCAGGGCTGGGAGTACTGCTGACACTCTGCTAATACTCCAGGGCTGGGAGTACTGCTGACACTCTGCTAATACTCCAGGGCTGGGAGTACTGCTGACACTCTGCTAATACTCCAGGGCTGGGAGTACCGCTGACTCTGCTAATACTCCAGGGCTGGGAGTACCGCTGACTCCGCTAATACTCCATGGCTGGGAGTACCGCTGATACTGCTAATATTCCAGGGCTTGGAGTACCGCTGATACTGCTAATACTCCATGGTCGGGAGTACCACTTACACTGCTAATACTCCAGGGCTGGGAGTACCGCTTACACTGCTAATACTCCAGGGCTGGGAGTGCCGCTGACTCTGCTAATACTCCAGGGCTGGGAGTGCCGCTGACTCTGCTAATACTCCAGGGCTGGGAGTGCCGCTGACTCTGCTAATACTCCAGGGCTGGAAGTGCCGCTGACACTCTGCTAATAGTCCAGGGCTGGGAGTACCGCTGACACTGCTAATACTCCAGGGCCGGGAGTACCACTGACACTCTGCTAATAGTCCAGGGCCGGGAGTTCCGCTGACTCTGCTAATACTCCAGGGCTGGGAGTACCGCTGACTCCGCTAATACTCCAGAGCTGGGAGTACCGCTGACTCTGCTAATACTCTAGGGCTGGGAGTACCGCTGACTCTGATAATACTCTGGGGCTGGGAGTACTGCTGACTCTGCTAATACTCCAGAGCTGGGAGTACCACTGACTCTGCTGATATTCCAGGGCTGGGAGTACCGCTGACTCTGCTAATACTCAAGGGCTGGGAGTACCGCTGACATTCTGCTAATACTCCATGGCTGGGAGTACCGCTGACATTCTGCTAATACTCCAGGGCTGGGAGTACCGCTGACATTCTGCTAATACTCCAGGGCTGGGAGTACCGCTGATACTGCTAATACTTCAGGGCTGGGAGTACCGCTGACACTCTCCTAATACTGCAGGGCTGGGAGTACCGCTGACACTCGGCTAATACTCCAGGGCTGGGAGTACCGCTGACACGGCTAATACTCCAGGGCTGGGAGTACCGCTGACACGGCTAATACTCCAGGGCTGGGAGTACCGCTGACTCTGCTAATACTCCAGGGCTGGGAGTACTGCTTACTCTGCTAATACTCCAGGGCTGGGAGTGCCGCTGACTCTGCTAATACTCAAGGGCTTAGAGTACCGCTGACTCCGCTAATACTCCATGGCTGGGAGTACCGCTGATACTGCTAATATTCCAGGGCTTGGAGTACCGCTGATACTGCTAATACTCCAAGGCTGGGAGTACAGCTGACTCTGCTAATACTCCATGGTCGGGAGTACCACTTACACTGCTAATACTCCAGGGCTGGGAGTACCACTGACACTCTGCTAATACTCCAGGGCTGGGAGTACCGCTGACTCTGCTAATACTCCAGGGCTGGGAGTACCGCTGACACTCTGCTAATACTCCAGGGCTAGGAGTACCGCTGACATTGCTAATACTCCAGGGCTGGGAGTACCGCTGACACTCTGCTAATACTCCTGGGCTGGGAGTGCCGCTGACTCTGCTAATACTCCAGGGCTGGGAGTGCCGCTGACTCTGCTAATACTCCAGGGCTGGGAGTGCCGCTGACTCTGCTAATACTCCAGGGCTGGGAGTGCCGCTGACTCTGCTAATAGTCCAGGGCCGGCAGTTCCGCTGACTCTGCTAATACTCTAGGGCTGGGAGTACTGCTGACACCGCGAATACTCCAGGGCTGGGAGTACCACTTACACTGCTAATACTCCAGGGCTGGGAGTACCGCTTACACTGCTAATACTCCAGGGCTGGGAGTACCGCTGACTCCGCTAATACTCCAGGGCTGGGAGTACCGCTGACACTGCTAATTCTCCAGGGCTGGGAGTACCGCTGACTCTGCTAATACTCCAGGGCTGGGAGTGCCGCTGACTCTGCTAATACTCCAGGGCTGGGAGTGCCGCTGACTCTGCTAATACTCCAGGGCTGGGAGTGCCGCTGACTCTGCTAATAGTCCAGGGCCGGCAGTTCCGCTGACTCTGCTAATACTCTAGGGCTGGGAGTACTGCTGACACCGTGAATACTCCAGGGCTGGGAGTACCACTTACACTGCTAATACTCCAGGGCTGGGAGTACCGCTTACACTGCTAATACTCCAGGGCTGGGAGTACCGCTGACTCCGCTAATACTCCAGGGCTGGGAGTACCGCTGACACTGCTAATTCTCCAGGGCTGGGAGTACCGCTGACTCTGCTAATACTCCAGGGCTGGGAGTGCCGCTGACTCTGCTAATACTCCAGGGCTGGGAGTGCCGCTGACACTCTGCTAATAGTCCAGGGCCGGCAGTTCCGCTGACTCTGCTAATACTCCAGGGCTGGGAGTACCGCTGACTCCGCTAATACTTCAGAGCTGGGAGTACCGCTGACTCTGCTAATACTCCAGGGCTGGGAGTACCGCTGACTCTGCTAATACTCTAGGGCTGGGAGTACCGCTGACTCTGCTAATACTCTAGGGCTGGGAGTACTGCTGACACCGCGAATACTCCAGGGCTGGGAGTACCGCTTACACTGCTAATACTCCAGGGCTGGGAGTACCGCTTACACTGCTAATACTCCAGGGCTGGGAGTACCGCTGACTCCGCTAATACTCCAGGGCTGGGAGTACCGCTGACTCCGCTAATACTCCAGGGCTGGGAGTACCGCTGACTCTGCTAATTCTCCAGGGCTGGGAGTACCGCTGACTCTGCTAATACTCCAGGGCTGGGAGTACCGCTGACACTCTGCTAATACTCCAGGGCTGGGAGTACCGCTGACACTCACACATACAATAGAAGAAGTTCATCAGCCATCTCTAACAATCCCGAAAGCTGCTGCAGTTACAAAGACTTCCTATTTCCTGGTGGGCGGGGTCTGCGCTCCCACAATGCCTCCTGACTGCTCCATTGATTTGCATACTTTGACAATTCCTTTGAAATGCTCAATATTCTTTGTATAAAATGTAATATTTAAGCCGAATACATTCTTGCTGAACAGGAAGATACATCAAAGGACTATTTAGGAAGGTGTAGATACATTTTTAACATTTAGAATATTTTTTTTTTACTCCCCTCCTCTCCTTAATGTGACACTTTCATTTCTTAGAGGGGTTATATACCGTTCAGTGCCTCCAGTGGTTCGTCCTCGCTTCGGCAGGACATATACTAAAATTGGAACGATACAGAGAAGATTAGCATGGCCCCTGCGCAAGGATGACACGCAAATTCGTGAAGCGTTCCATATTTTCTTGCACCTTATGGTGGAATACTGAAGCTTTTGCACTCGTATTGTGTACTATTGCCATGGCTATACCAAAAAATACAATTTAGCACAAGTCACATGGCAAGGTAGATTGTCAGAGTTCTACGTTTTCGCGGAGCTCTTGTATACGGCCAGTCTTGGGACAAGCTGCACTGGGGGCGAAGATGGGGGTGCCAAACTGCACCCCTCCCCCACAGCTCTTTAATTCAGCAAAACAAAAAAAAAAGCGAAGGGAATGCGGAAAAATGACAAGGACACCTTAAGATGCGTCCAAGTGCATGCGTTTTTATGTGCATTTGTGCACAGCGCATTTCGAGCAGCCCTTTAATTGCGATGGGCTGCGCTACGCACACATGAAACATGCACAAAGAGGTTTTTAAAATTGCACCGCAGCAAAGGGCACGGTAAGCATTCTCAGCTGTCGTGAACGCACACACGTTTGCCAGATGTGTGGGGTGCCTTTAGGAACCAATGGCATCCACACGCGTTTGCAGAAGGTAGCACATTTTCGCACGGTGCGGAAAAAAGACACAATTTCGAGCATTCTTGATCCACACCGGGTGTGAACTGTCCTTCAGTGTTTAAAGAGGAACTTCACTCCTCCGGACATTTTTTTCTTGTCTGCTGGGTTGTCCTCACATAAACAGCAAAATTCTGTGCCTTTTGGTGTCATCCTTTGCACACCACGTCCCGCGCCGCCATCCTCTCTTCTAACATCATCGGGGGCCTCCAGTCTTTTCCTGGTTTTTGCAGATGGCCCCCTGATGACACCCTGCAGCGCATGCGCAGTGTGGTGTAGATGGCCCAATGCATGCGCAGTGTGGTGTAGATTTACATTTGGATTTGTAGATCTGGTATGACGCATGTGCAATGTGGTGTAGATGTACCAGCAGGGGCGGACTGACAACTCATGAGGCCCCTGAACAATAAGGGATTATGGGGCCCTGTGTCTTTGCCCAAACTCACAAAAGGCTCCAGGGCTGGCAGTACCGCTGACTCAGCTAATACTCCAGGGCTGGGAGTACCGCTGACTCAGCTAATACTCCAGGGCTGGGAGTACCGCTGACTCTGCTAATACTCCAGGGCTGGGAGTACCACTGACATTGCTAATACTCCAGGGCTGGGAGTACCGCTGACTCTGCTAATACTCCAGAGCTGCGAGTACCGCTGACTCTGCTAATACTCCAGAGCTGCGAGTACCGCTGACTCTGCTAATACTCCAGAGCTGCGAGTACCGCTGACTCTGCTAATACTCCAGGGCTGCGAGTACCGCTGACTCTGCTAATACTCCAGAGCTGGGAGTACCGCTGACACTGTTAATACTCCAGGGCTGGGAGTACCGCTGACTCTGCTAATACTCCAGGGCTGGGAGTACCGCTGACTCTGCTAATACTCCAGGGCTGGGAGTACCGTTGACTCTGCTAATACTCCAGGGCTGGGAGTACCGCTGACTCTGCTAATACTCCAGGGCTGGGAGTACCGCTGACTCTGCTAATACTCCAGGGCTGGGAGTACCGCTGACTCTGCTAATACTCCAGGGCTGGGAGTACCGCTGACTCTGCTAATAGTCCAAGGCTGGGAGTACCGCTGACTCTGCTAATAGTCCAAGGCTGGGAGTACCGCTGACACTGTTAATACTCCAGGGCTGGGAGTACCGCTGACACTGTTAATACTCCAGGGCTGGGAGTACCGCTGACACTGCTAATACTCCAGGGCTGAGAGTACCACTGACTCTACTAATACTCCAGGGCTGGGAGTACCGCTGACAATGTTAATACTCCAAGGCTGGGAGTACCGCTAAATCTGCTAATACTCCAAGGCTGGGAGTACCGCTGATACTGTGCTAATACTCCAGGGCTGGGAGTACCACTGACACTGATAATACTTCAGGTCTGGGAGTACCGCTGACTCTGCTAATACTTCAGGGCTGGGAGTACCGCTGACTCTGCTAATACTTCAGGGCTGAGAGTACCGCTGACACTCGGCTAATACTCCAGGGCTGGGAGTACCGCTGATACTGTGCTAATAGTCCAGGGCTGGGAGTACCGCTGACACTCGGCTAATACTCCAGGGCTGGGAGTACCGCTGATACTGTGCTAATAGTCCAGGGCTGGGAGTACCGCTGACTCTGCTAATACTCCAGGGCTGGGAGTACCGCTGACACGGCTAATACTCCAGGGCTGGGAGTACCGCTGACACTGCTAATACTTCAAGGCTGGGAGTACCGCTGACTCTGCTAATACTCCAGGGCTGGGAGTACTGCTTACTCTGCTAATACTCCAGGGCTGGGAGTACTGCTGACACTCTGCTAATACTCCAGGGCTGGGAGTACCGCTGACTCCGCTAATACTCCATGGCTGGGAGTATCGCTGATACTGCTAATATTCCAGGGCTTGGAGTACCGCTGATACTGCTAATACTCCATGGTCGGGAGTACCACTTACACTGCTAATACTCCAGGGCTGGGAGTACCGCTTACACTGCTAATACTCCAGGGCTGGGAGTGCCGCTGACTCTGCTAATACTCCAGGGCTGGGAGTGCCGCTGACTCTGCTAATACTCCAGGGCTGGAAGTGCCGCTGACACTCTGCTAATAGTCCAGGGCTGGGAGTACCGCTGACACTCTGCTAATAGTCCAGGGCCGGGAGTTCCGCTGACTCCGCTAATACTCCAGAACTGGGAGTACCGCTGACTCCGCTAATACTCCAGAGCTGGGAGTACCGCTGACTCTGCTAATACTCCAGGGCTGGGAGTACCGCTGACTCTGCTAATACTCTAGGGCTGGGAGTACTGCTGACTCTGCTAATACTCCAGGGCTGGGAGTACCGCTGACTCTGATAATACTCTGGGGCTGGGAGTACTGCTGACTCTGCTAATACTCCAGAGCTGGGAGTACCACTGACTCTGCTGATATTCCAGGGCTGGGAGTACCGCTGACTCTGCTAATACTCCATGGCTGGGAGTACCGCTGACATTCTGCTAATACTCCATGGCTGGGAGTATCGCTGACATTCTGCTAATACTCCATGGCTGGGAGTACCGCTGACACTCTGCTAATACTCCAGGGCTGGGAGTACCGCTGATACTGCTAATACTTCAGGGCTGGGAGTACCGCTGACACTCTCCTAATACTGCAGGGCTGGGAGTACCGCTGACACTCGGCTAATACTCCAGGGCTGGGAGTACCGCTGACACTCGGCTAATACTCCAGGGCTGGGAGTACCGCTGACTCTGCTAATACTCCAGGGCTGGGAGTACCACTGACACTCACACATACAATAGAAGAAGTTCATCAGCCATCTCTAACAATCCCGAAAGCTGCTGCAGTTACAAAGACTTCCTATTGCCTGGTGGGCGGGGTCTGCGCTCCCACAATGCCTCCTGACTGCTCTATTGATTTGCATACTTTGACTATTCCTTTGAAATGCTCAATATTCTTTGTATAAAATGTAATATTTAAGCCGAATACATTCTTGCTGAACAGGAAGATACATCCAAGGACTATTTAGGAAGGTGTAGATACATTTTTTACATTTTCAATAATTGTTTTTTACTCCCCTCCTCTCCTTAATGTGACACTTTCATTTCTTAGAGGGGTTATATACCGTTCAGTGCCTCCAGTGGTTCGTCCTCGCTTCGGCAGGACATATACTAAAATTGGAACGATACAGAGAAGATTAGCATGGCCCCTGCGCAAGGATGACACGCAAATTCGTGAAGCGTTCCATATTTTCTTGCACCTTATGGTGGAATACTGAAGCTTTTGCACTCGTATTGTGTACTATTGCCATGGCTATACCAAAAAATACAATTTAGCACAAGTCACATGGCAAGGTAGATTGTCAGAGTTCTACGTTTTCGCGGAGCTCTTGTATACGGCCAGTCTTGGGACAAGCTGCACTGGGAGCGAAGATGGGGGTGCCAAACTTCAGCCCTCCCCCACAGCTCCTTAATTCAGCAAAACAAAAAAAAAAGCGAAGGGAATGCGGAAAAATGACAAGGACACCTTAAGATGCGTCCAAGTGCATGCGTTTTTATGCGCATTTGTGCACAGCGCATTTCGAGCAGCCCTTTAATTGCGATGGGCTGCGCTACGCACGCATGAAACATGCACAAAGAGGTTTTTAAAATTGCACCGCAGCAAAGGGCACGGTAAGCATTCTCAGCTGTCGTGAACGCACACACGTTTGCCAGATGTGTGGGGTGCCTTTAGGAACCAATGGCATCCACACGCGTCTGCAGAAGGTAGCACATTTTCGCACGGTGCGGGAAAAAAGACACAATTTCGAGCATTCTTGATCCACACCGGGTGTGAACTGTCCTTCAGTGTTTAAAGAGGAACTTCACTCCTCCGGACATTTTTTTCTTGTCTGCTGGGTTGTCCTCACATAAACAGCAAAATTCTGTGCCTTTTGGTGTCATCCTTTGCACACCACGTCCCGCGCCGCCATCCTCTCTTCTTACATCATCGGGGGCCTCCAGTCTTTTCCTGGTTTTTGCAGATGGCCCCCTGATGACACCCTGCAGCGCATGCGCAGTGTGGTGTAGATGGCCCAATGCATGCGCAGTGTGGTGTAGATTTACATTTGGATTTGTAGATCTGGTATGACGCATGTGCAATGTGGTGTAGATGTACCAGCAGGGGCGGACTGACAACTCATGAGGCCCCTGAACAATAAGGGATTATGGGGCCCTGTGTCTTTCCCCAAACTCACAAAAGGCTCCAGGGCTGGCAGTACCGCTGACTCAGCTAATACTCCAGGGCTGGGAGTACCGCTGACTCAGCTAATACTCCAGGGCTGGGAGTACCGCTGACTCAGCTAATACTCCAGGGCTGGGAGGACCGCTGACACTGCTAATACTCCAGGGCTGGGAGTACCGCTGACTCTGCTAATACTCCAGGGCTGCGAGTACCGCTGACTCTGCTAATACTCCAGAGCTGCGAGTACCGCTGACTCTGCTAATACTCCAGGGCTGGGAGTACCGCTGACTCTGCTAATACTCTAGGGCTGGGAGTACCGCTGACTCTGCTAATACTCCAGAGCTGGGAGTACCGCTGACTCTGCTAATACTCCAGAGCTGGGAGTACCGCTGACTCTGCTAATACTCTAGGGCTGGGAGGACCGCTGACTCTGCTAATACTCCAGGGCTGGGAGGACCGCTGACTCTACTAATACTCCAGGGCTGAGAGTACCGCTGACTCTACTAATACTCCAGGGCTGGGAGTACCGCTGACACTGATAATACTTCAGGGCTGGGAGTTCCGCTGACTCTGCTAATACTCCAGGTCTGGGAGAACCGCTGACTCTGCCAATACTTCAGGGCTGAGAGTACCGCTGACACTCGGCTAATACTCCAGGGCTGGGAGTACCGCTGATACTGTGCTAATAGTCCAGGGCTGGGAGTACCGCTGACTCTGCTAATACTCCAGGGCTGGGAGTACCGCTGACACGGCTAATACTCCAGGGCTGGGAGTACCGCTGACACGGCTAATACTCCAGGGCTGGGAGTACCGCTGACTCTGCTAATACTCCAGGGCTGGGAGTACCGCTGACACTCTGCTAATACTCCAGGGCTGGGAGTACTGCTTACTCTGCTAATACTCCAGGGCTGGGAGTGCCGCTGACTCTGCTAATACTCCAGGGCTGGGAGTACCGCTGACACTGCTAATACTCCATGGCTGGGAGTACCGCTGACTCCGCTAATACTCCATGGCTGGGAGTACCGCTGATACTGCTAATATTCCAGGGCTTGGAGTACCGCTGATACTGCTAATACTCCAAGGCTGGGAGTACCGCTGACTCTGCTAATACTCCATGGTCGGGAGTACCACTTACACTGCTAATACTCCAGGGCTGGGAGTACCGCTTACACTGCTAATACTCCAGGGCTGGGAGTACCACTGACACTCTGCTAATACTCCAGGGCTGGGAGTACCGCTGACTCTGCTAATACTCCAGGGCTGGGAGTACCGCTGACACTGCTAATACTCCAGGGCTAGGAGTACCGCTGACATTGCTAATACTCCAGGGCCGGGAGTACCGCTGACACTGCTAATACTCTAGGGCTGGGAGTACCGCTGACTCCGCTAATACTTCAGAGCTGGGAGTACCGCTGACTCTGCTAATACTCCAGGGCTGGGAGTACCGCTGACTCTGCTAATACTCTAGGGCTGGGAGTACTGCTGACACCGCGAATACTCCAGGGCTGGGAGTACCACTTACACTGCTAATACTCCAGGGCTGGGAGTACCGCTTACACTGCTAATACTCCAGGGCTGGGAGTACCGCTGACTCCGCTAATACTCCAGAGCTGGGAGTACCGCTGACTCCGCTAATACTCCAGGGCTGGGAGTACCGCTGACACTGCTAATACTCCAGGGCTGGGAGTACCGCTGACTCTGCTAATTCTCCAGGGCTGGGAGTACCGCTGACACTCTGCTAATACTCCAGGGCTGGGAGTACCGCTGACTCTGCTAATACTCCAGGGCTGGGAGTACCGCTGACTCTGCTAATACTCCAGGGCTGGGAGTACCGCTGACTCTGCTAATACTCCAGGGCTGGGAGTACCGCTGACTCTGCTAATACTCCAGGGCTGGGAGTACCGCTGACTCTGCTAATTCTCCAGGGCTGGGAGTACCGCTGACACTCTGCTAATACTCCAGGGCTGGGAGTACCGCTGACACTGCTAATTCTCCAGGGCTGGGAGTACCGCTGACTCTGCTAATACTCCAGGGCTGGGAGTACCGCTGACACTCACACATACAATAGAAGAAGTTCATCAGCCATCTCTAACAATCCCGAAAGCTGCTGCAGTTACAAAGACTTCCTATTTCCTGGTGGGCGGGGTCTGCGCTCCCACAATGCCTCCTGACTGCTCCATTGATTTGCATACTTTGACTATTCCTTTGAAATGCTTAATATTCTTTGTATAAAATGTAATATTTAAGCCGAATACATTCTTGCTGAACAGGAAGATACATCAAAGGACTATTTAGGAAGGTGTAGATACATTTTTTACATTTTCAATAATTTTTTTTTACTCCCCTCTTCTCCTTAATGTGACACTTTCATTTCTTAGAGGGGTTATATACCGTTCAGTGCCTCCAGTGGTTCGTCCTCGCTTCGGCAGGACATATACTAAAATTGGAACGATACAGAGAAGATTAGCATGGCCCCTGCGCAAGGATGACACGCAAATTCGTGAAGCGTTCCATATTTTCTTGCACCTTATGGTGGAATACTGAAGCTTTTGCACTCGTATTGTGTACTATTGCCATGGCTATACCAAAAAATACAATTTAGCACAAGTCACATGGCAAGGTAGATTGTCAGAGTTCTACGTTTTCGTGGAGCTCTTGTATACGGCCAGTCTTGGGACAAGCTGCAGTGGGAGCGAAGATGGGGGTGCCAAACTGCAGCCCTCCCCCACAGCTCCTTAATTCAGCAAAACAAAAAAAAAAGCGAAGGGAATGCGGAAAAATGACAAGGACACCTTAAGATGCATCCAAGTGCATGCGTTTTTATGCGCATTTGTGCACAGCGCATTTCGAGCAGCCCTTTAATTGCGATGGGCTGCGCTACGCACACATGAAACATGCACAAAGAGGTTTTTAAAATTGCACCGCAGCAAAGGGCACGGTAAGCATTCTCAGCTGTCGTGAACGCACACACGTTTGCCAGATGTGTGGGGTGCCTTTAGGAACCAATGGCATCCACACGCGTCTGCAGAAGGTAGCTCATTTTCGCACGGTGCGGAAAAAAGACACAATTTCGAGCATTCTTGATCCACACCGGGTGTGAACTGTCCTTCAGTGTTTAAAGAGGAACTTCACTCCTCCGGACATTTTTTTCTTGTCTGCTGGGTTGTCCTCACATAAACAGCAAAATTCTGTGCCTTTTGGTGTCATCCTTTGCACACCACGTCCCGCGCCGCCATCCTCTCTTCTTACATCATCGGGGGCCTCCAGTCTTTTCCTGGTTTTTGCAGATGGCCCCCTGATGACACCCTGCAGCGCATGCGCAGTGTGGTGTAGATGGCCCAGTGCATGCGCAGTGTGGTGTAGATTTACATTTGGATTTGTAGATCTGGTATGACGCATGTGCAATGTGGTGTAGATGTACCAGCAGGGGCGGACTGACAACTCATGAGGCCCCTGAACAATAAGGGATTATGGGGCCCTGTGTCTTTGCCCAAACTCACAAAAGGCTCCAGGGCAGGCAGTACCGCTGACTCAGCTAATACTCCAGGGCTGGGAGTACCGCTGACTCAGCTAATACTCCAGGGCTGGGAGTACCGCTGACTCTGCTAATACTCCAGGGCTGGGAGTACCGCTGACTCAGCTAATACTCCAGGGCTGGGAGTACCGCTGACTCAGCTAATACTCCAGGGCTGGGAGTACCGCTGACATTGTTAATACTCCAGGGCTGGGAGTACCGCTGACTCTGCTAATACTCCAGGGCTGGGAGTACCGCTGACTCTGCTAATACTCCAGGGCTGGGAGTACCGCTGACTCTGCTAATACTCCAGGGCTGGGAGTACCGCTGACTCTGCTAATACTCCAGGGCTGGGAGTACCGCTGACTCTGCTAATACTCCAGGGCTGGGAGTACCGCTGACTCTGCTAATAGTCCAGGGCTGGGAGTACCGCTGACTCTGCTAATACTCCAGGGCTGGGAGTACCGCTGACAATGTTAATACTCCAAGGCTGGGAGTACCGCTAAATCTGCTAATACTCCAAGGCTGGGAGTACCGCTGATACTGTGCTAATACTCCAGGGCTGGGAGTACCACTGACACTCTGCTAATACTTCAGGGCTGGGAGTACCGCTGACACTGATAATACTTCAGGGCTGGGAGTTCCGCTTACTCTGCTAATACTTCAGGGCTGAGAGTACCGCTGACACTCGGCTAATACTCCAGGGCTGGGAGTACCGCTGATACTGTGCTAATAGTCCAGGGCTGGGAGTACCGCTGACACTCGGTTAATACTCCAGGGCTGGGAGTACCGCTGATACTGTGCTAATAGTCCAGGGCTGGGAGTACCGCTGACTCTGCTAATACTCCAGGGCTGGGAGTACTGCTGACACTCTGCTAATACTCCAGGGCTGGGAGTACTGCTGACACTCTGCTAATACTCCAGGGCTGGGAGTACCGCTGACTCCGCTAATACTCCATGGCTGGGAGTACCGCTGATACTGCTAATATTCCAGGGCTTGGAGTACCGCTGATACTGCTAATACTCCATGGTCGGGAGTACCACTTACACTGCTAATACTCCAGGGCTGGGAGTACCGCTGACTCAGCTAATACTCCAGGGCTGGGAGTACCGCTGACTCTGCTAATACTCCAGGGCTGGGAGTACCGCTGACTCTGCTAATACTCCAGGGCTGGGAGTACCGCTGACTCAGCTAATACTCCAGGGCTGGGAGTACCGCTGACTCTGCTAATACTCCAGGGCTGGGAGTACCGCTGACTCTGCTAATACTCCAGGGCTGGGAGTACCGCTGACTCTGCTAATACTCCAGGGCTGGGAGTACCGCTGACTCTGCTAATACTCCAGGGCTGGGAGTACCGCTGACTCTGCTAATACTCCAGGGCTGGGAGTACCGCTGACTCTGCTAATACTCCAGGGCTGGGAGTACCGCTGACTCTGCTAATACTCCAGGGCTGGGAGTACCGCTGACTCTGCTAATAGTCCAGGGCTGGGAGTACCGCTGACTCTGCTAATACTCCAGGGCTGGGAGTACCGCTGACACTGTTAATACTCCAGGGCTGGGAGTACCGCTGACACTGCTAATACTCCAGGGCTGAGAGTACCACTGACTCTACTAATACTCCAGGGCTGGGAGTACCGCTGACAATGTTAATACTCCAAGGCTGGGAGTACCGCTAAATCTGCTAATACTCCAAGGCTGGGAGTACCGCTGATACTGTGCTAATACTCCAGGGCTGGGAGTACCACTGACACTCTGCTAATACTTCAGGGCTGGGAGTACCGCTGACACTGATAATACTTCAGGGCTGGGAGTTCCGCTTACTCTGCTAATACTTCAGGGCTGAGAGTACCGCTGACACTCGGCTAATACTCCAGGGCTGGGAGTACCGCTGATACTGTGCTAATAGTCCAGGGCTGGGAGTACCGCTGACTCTGCTAATACTCCAGGGCTGGGAGTACCGCTGACACGGCTAATACTCCAGGGCTGGGAGTACTGCTTACTCTGCTAATACTCCAGGGCTGGGAGTACTGCTGACACTCTGCTAATACTCCAGGGCTGGGAGTACTGCTGACACTCTGCTAATACTCCAGGGCTGGGAGTACCACTTACACTGCTAATACTCCAGGGCTGGGAGTACCGCTTACACTGCTAATACTCCAGGGCTGGGAGTGCCGCTGACTCTGCTAATACTCCAGGGCTGGGAGTACCGCTGACTCTGCTAATACTCTAGGGCTGGGAGTACTGCTGACTCTGCTAATACTCCAGGGCTGGGAGTACCGCTGACTCTGATAATACTCTAGGGCTGGGAGTACTGCTGACTCTGCTAATACTCCAGAGCTGGGAGTACCACTGACTCTGCTGATATTCCAGGGCTGGGAGTACCGCTGACTCTGCTAATACTCAAGGGCTGGGAGTACCGCTGACACTCTGCTAATACTCCAGGGCTGGGAGTACCGCTGACATTCTGCTAATACTCCAGGGCTGGGAGTACCGCTGATACTGCTAATACTTCAGGGCTGGGAGTACCGCTGACACTCTCCTAATACTGCAGGGCTGGGAGTACCGCTGACACTCGGCTAATACTCCAGGGCTGGGAGTACCGCTGACACTCGGCTAATACTCCAGGGCTGGGAGTACCGCTGACTCTGCTAATACTCCAGGGCTGGGAGTACCGCTGACACTCGGCTAATACTCCAGGGCTGGGAGTACCGCTGACACTCACACATACAATAGAAGAAGTTCATCAGCCATCTCTAAAAATCCCGAAAGCTGCTGCAGTTACAAAGACTTCCTATTGCCTGGTGGGTGGGGTCTGCGCTCCCACAATGCCTCCTGACTGCTCCATTGATTTGCATACTTTGACTATTCCTTTGAAATGCTCAATATTCTTTGTATAAAATGTAATATTTAAGCCGAATACATTCTTGCTGAACAGGAAGATACATCAAAGGACTATTTAGGAAGGTGTAGATACATTTTTTACATTTTCAATAATTTTTTTTTTACTCCCCTCCTCTCCTTAATGTGACACTTTCATTTCTTAGAGGGGTTATATACCGTTCAGTGCCTCCAGTGGTTCGTCCTCGCTTCGGCAGGACATATACTAAAATTGGAACGATACAGAGAAGATTAGCATGGCCCCTGCGCAAGGATGACACGCAAATTCGTGAAGCGTTCCATATTTTCTTGCACCTTATGGTGGAATACTGAAGCTTTTGCACTCGTATTGTGTACTATTGCCATGGCTATACCAAAAAATACAATTTAGCACAAGTCACATGGCAAGGTAGATTGTCAGAGTTCTACGTTTTCGCGGAGCTCTTGTATACGGCCAGTCTTGGGACAAGCTGCAGTGGGAGCGAAGATGGGGGTGCCAAACTGCAGCCCTCCCCCACAGCTCCTTAATTCAGCAAAACAAAAAAAAAAGCGAAGGGAATGCGGAAAAATGACAAGGACACCTTAAGATGCATCCAAGTGCATGCGTTTTTATGCGCATTTGTGCACAGCGCATTTCGAGCAGCCCTTTAATTGCGATGGGCTGCGCTACGCACACATGAAACATGCACAAAGAGGTTTTTAAAATTGCACCGCAGCAAAGGGCACGGTAAGCATTCTCAGCTGTCGTGAACGCACACACGTTTGCCAGATGTGTGGGGTGCCTTTAGGAACCAATGGCATCCACACGCGTCTGCAGAAGGTAGCTCATTTTCGCACGGTGCGGAAAAAAGACACAATTTCGAGCATTCTTGATCCACACCGGGTGTGAACTGTCCTTCAGTGTTTAAAGAGGAACTTCACTCCTCCGGACATTTTTTTCTTGTCTGCTGGGTTGTCCTCACATAAACAGCAAAATTCTGTGCCTTTTGGTGTCATCCTTTGCACACCACGTCCCGCGCCGCCATCCTCTCTTCTTACATCATCGGGGGCCTCCAGTCTTTTCCTGGTTTTTGCAGATGGCCCCCTGATGACACCCTGCAGCGCATGCGCAGTGTGGTGTAGATGGCCCAGTGCATGCGCAGTGTGGTGTAGATTTACATTTGGATTTGTAGATCTGGTATGACGCATGTGCAATGTGGTGTAGATGTACCAGCAGGGGCGGACTGACAACTCATGAGGCCCCTGAACAATAAGGGATTATGGGGCCCTGTGTCTTTGCCCAAACTCACAAAAGGCTCCAGGGCAGGCAGTACCGCTGACTCAGCTAATACTCCAGGGCTGGGAGTACCGCTGACTCAGCTAATACTCCAGGGCTGGGAGTACCGCTGACTCTGCTAATACTCCAGGGCTGGGAGTACCGCTGACTCTGCTAATACTCCAGGGCTGGGAGTACCGCTGACTCTGCTAATACTCCAGGGCTGGGAGTACCGCTGACTCTGCTAATACTCCAGGGCTGGGAGTACCGCTGACTCTGCTAATAGTCCAGGGCTGGGAGTACCGCTGACTCTGCTAATACTCCAGGGCTGGGAGTACCGCTGACAATGTTAATACTCCAAGGCTGGGAGTACCGCTAAATCTGCTAATACTCCAAGGCTGGGAGTACCGCTGATACTGTGCTAATACTCCAGGGCTGGGAGTACCACTGACACTCTGCTAATACTTCAGGGCTGGGAGTACCGCTGACACTGATAATACTTCAGGGCTGGGAGTTCCGCTTACTCTGCTAATACTTCAGGGCTGAGAGTACCGCTGACACTCGGCTAATACTCCAGGGCTGGGAGTACCGCTGATACTGTGCTAATAGTCCAGGGCTGGGAGTACCGCTGACACTCGGTTAATACTCCAGGGCTGGGAGTACCGCTGATACTGTGCTAATAGTCCAGGGCTGGGAGTACCGCTGACTCTGCTAATACTCCAGGGCTGGGAGTACTGCTGACACTCTGCTAATACTCCAGGGCTGGGAGTACTGCTGACACTCTGCTAATACTCCAGGGCTGGGAGTACCGCTGACTCCGCTAATACTCCATGGCTGGGAGTACCGCTGATACTGCTAATATTCCAGGGCTTGGAGTACCGCTGATACTGCTAATACTCCATGGTCGGGAGTACCACTTACACTGCTAATACTCCAGGGCTGGGAGTACCGCTGACTCAGCTAATACTCCAGGGCTGGGAGTACCGCTGACTCTGCTAATACTCCAGGGCTGGGAGTACCGCTGACTCTGCTAATACTCCAGGGCTGGGAGTACCGCTGACTCAGCTAATACTCCAGGGCTGGGAGTACCGCTGACTCTGCTAATACTCCAGGGCTGGGAGTACCGCTGACTCTGCTAATACTCCAGGGCTGGGAGTACCGCTGACTCTGCTAATACTCCAGGGCTGGGAGTACCGCTGACTCTGCTAATACTCCAGGGCTGGGAGTACCGCTGACTCTGCTAATACTCCAGGGCTGGGAGTACCGCTGACTCTGCTAATACTCCAGGGCTGGGAGTACCGCTGACTCTGCTAATACTCCAGGGCTGGGAGTACCGCTGACTCTGCTAATAGTCCAGGGCTGGGAGTACCGCTGACTCTGCTAATACTCCAGGGCTGGGAGTACCGCTGACACTGTTAATACTCCAGGGCTGGGAGTACCGCTGACACTGCTAATACTCCAGGGCTGAGAGTACCACTGACTCTACTAATACTCCAGGGCTGGGAGTACCGCTGACAATGTTAATACTCCAAGGCTGGGAGTACCGCTAAATCTGCTAATACTCCAAGGCTGGGAGTACCGCTGATACTGTGCTAATACTCCAGGGCTGGGAGTACCACTGACACTCTGCTAATACTTCAGGGCTGGGAGTACCGCTGACACTGATAATACTTCAGGGCTGGGAGTTCCGCTTACTCTGCTAATACTTCAGGGCTGAGAGTACCGCTGACACTCGGCTAATACTCCAGGGCTGGGAGTACCGCTGATACTGTGCTAATAGTCCAGGGCTGGGAGTACCGCTGACTCTGCTAATACTCCAGGGCTGGGAGTACCGCTGACACGGCTAATACTCCAGGGCTGGGAGTACTGCTTACTCTGCTAATACTCCAGGGCTGGGAGTACTGCTGACACTCTGCTAATACTCCAGGGCTGGGAGTACTGCTGACACTCTGCTAATACTCCAGGGCTGGGAGTACCACTTACACTTCTAATACTCCAGGGCTGGGAGTACCGCTTACACTGCTAATACTCCAGGGCTGGGAGTGCCGCTGACTCTGCTAATACTCCAGGGCTGGGAGTACCGCTGACTCTGCTAATACTCTAGGGCTGGGAGTACTGCTGACTCTGCTAATACTCCAGGGCTGGGAGTACCGCTGACTCTGATAATACTCTAGGGCTGGGAGTACTGCTGACTCTGCTAATACTCCAGAGCTGGGAGTACCACTGACTCTGCTGATATTCCAGGGCTGGGAGTACCGCTGACTCTGCTAATACTCAAGGGCTGGGAGTACCGCTGACACTCTGCTAATACTCCAGGGCTGGGAGTACCGCTGACATTCTGCTAATACTCCAGGGCTGGGAGTACCGCTGATACTGCTAATACTTCAGGGCTGGGAGTACCGCTGACACTCTCCTAATACTGCAGGGCTGGGAGTACCGCTGACACTCGGCTAATACTCCAGGGCTGGGAGTACCGCTGACACTCGGCTAATACTCCAGGGCTGGGAGTACCGCTGACTCTGCTAATACTCCAGGGCTGGGAGTACCGCTGACACTCGGCTAATACTCCAGGGCTGGGAGTACCGCTGACACTCACACATACAATAGAAGAAGTTCATCAGCCATCTCTAAAAATCCCGAAAGCTGCTGCAGTTACAAAGACTTCCTATTGCCTGGTGGGTGGGGTCTGCGCTCCCACAATGCCTCCTGACTGCTCCATTGATTTGCATACTTTGACTATTCCTTTGAAATGCTCAATATTCTTTGTATAAAATGTAATATTTAAGCCGAATACATTCTTGCTGAACAGGAAGATACATCAAAGGACTATTTAGGAAGGTGTAGATACATTTTTTACATTTTCAATAATTTTTTTTTTACTCCCCTCCTCTCCTTAATGTGACACTTTCATTTCTTAGAGGGGTTATATACCGTTCAGTGCCTCCAGTGGTTCGTCCTCGCTTCGGCAGGACATATACTAAAATTGGAACGATACAGAGAAGATTAGCATGGCCCCTGCGCAAGGATGACACGCAAATTCGTGAAGCGTTCCATATTTTCTTGCACCTTATGGTGGAATACTGAAGCTTTTGCACTCGTATTGTGTACTATTGCCATGGCTATACCAAAAAATACAATTTAGCACAAGTCACATGGCAAGGTAGATTGTCAGAGTTCTACGTTTTCGCGGAGCTCTTGTATACGGCCAGTCTTGGGACAAGCTGCACTGGGGGTGAAGATGGGGGTGCTAAACTGCACCCCTCCCCCACAGCTCCTTAATTCAACAAAACAAAAAAAAAAGCGAAGGGAATGCGGAAAAATGACAAGGACACCTTAAGATGCGTCCAAGTGCATGCGTTTTTATGCGCATTTGTGCACAGCGCATTTCGAGCAGCCCTTTAATTGCGATGGGCTGCGCTACGCACACATGAAACATGCACAAAGAGGTTTTTAAAATTGCACCGCAGCAAAGGGCACGGTAAGCATTCTCAGCTGTCGTGAACGCACACACGTTTGCCAGATGTGTGGGGTGCCTTTAGGAACCAATGGCATCCACACGCGTCTGCAGAAGGTAGCACATTTTCGCACGGTGCGGGAAAAAGACACAATTTCGAGCATTCTTGATCCACACCGGGTGTGAACTGTCCTTCAGTGTTTAAAGAGGAACTTCACTCCTCCGGACATTTTTTTCTTGTCTGCTGGGTTGTCCTCACATAAACAGCAAAATTCTGCGCCTTTTGGTGTCATCCTTTGCACACCACTTCCCGCGCCGCCATCCTCTCTTCTTACATCATCGGGGGCCTCCTGTCTTTTCCTGGTTTTTGCAGATGGCCCCCTGATGACACCGTGCAGCGCATGCGCAGTGTGGTGTAGATGGCCCAATGCATGCGCAGTGTGGTGTAGATTTACATTTGGATTTGTAGATCTGGTATGACGCATGTGCAATGTGGTGTAGATGTACCAGCAGGGGCGGACTGACAACTCATGAGGCCCCTGAACAATAAGGGATTATGGGGCCCTGTGTCTTTGCCCAAACTCACATAAGGCTCCAGGGCTGCGAGTACCGCTGACTCTGCTAATACTCCAGGGCTGGGAGTACCGCTGACTCAGCTAATACTCCAGGGCTGCAAGTACCGCTGACTCAGCTAATACTCCAGGGCTGGGAGTACCGCTGACTCTGCTAATACTCCAGGGCTGGGAGTATTGCTAACACTGCTAATACTCCAAGGCTGGGAGTACCGCTGACACTGTTAATACTCCAGGGCTGGGAGTACCGCTGACACTGCTAATTTTCCAGGGCTGGGAGTACCGCTGACACTGCTAATACTCCAGGGCTGGGAGTACCGCTGACAATGTTAATACTCCAGGGCTGGGAGTACCGCTGACTCTGCTAATACTCCAGGGCTGGGAGTACCACTGACACTCTGCTAATACTCCAGGGCTGGGAGTACCGCTGACACTGCCAATACTCCAGGGTTAGGAGTACCGCTGACATTGCTAATACTCCAGGGCTGGGAGTACCGCTGACATTGCTAATACTCCAGGGCTGGGAGTACCGCTGACACTGCCAATACTCCAGGGTTAGGAGTACCGCTGACACTGCTAATACTCCAGGTCTGGGAGTACCACTGACTCTGCTAATACTCCAGGGCTGGGAGTACCGCTGATACTCGGCTAATACTCCAGGGCTGGGAGTACCACTGACTCTGCTAATACTCCAGGGCAGGGAGTACCGCTGACACTCTGCTAATACTCCAGGGCTGGGAGTATGCTGACACTGCTAATACTCCAGGGCTGGGAGTACCGCTGATACTGCTAATACTCCAGGGCTGGGAGTACCGCTGACTCTGCTAATACTCCAGGGCTGGGAGTATGCTGACACTGCTAATACTCCAGGGCTGGGAGTACCGCTGATACTGCTAATACTCCAAGGCTGGGAGTACCGCTGACTCTGCTAATACTCCAGGGCTGGGAGTACCGCTGACACTCTGCTAATACTCCAGGGCTGGGAGTGTCGCTGACTCTGCTAATACTTCAGGGCTGAGAGTACCGCTGACACTCGGCTAATACTCCAGGGCTGGGAGTACCGCTGATACTGTGCTAATAGTCCAGGGCTGGGAGTACCGCTGACTCTGCTAATACTCCAGGGCTGGGAGTATGCTGACACTGCTAATACTCCAGGGCTGGGAGTACCGCTGATACTGCTAATACTCCAGGGCTGGGAGTACCGCTGACACTCTGCTAATACTCCAGGGCTGGAAGTACAGCTGACACTGCTAATACTCCAGGGCTGGGAGTACCGCTGACACTCTACTAATACTCCAGTGCTGGGAGTACCGCTGACTCTGCTAATACTCCAGGGCTGGGAGTACCTCTAAATCTGCTAATACTCCAGGGCTGGGAGTACCGCTAATACTGTGCTAATACTCCAGGGCTGGGAGTACCACTGACAATGCTAATACTTCAGGGCTGGGAGTACCGCTTACTCTGCTAATACTCCAGGGCTGGGAGTACCGCTGACACTGCTAATACTCCAGGGCTGGGAGTACCGCTGACATTCGGCTAATACTTCAGGGCTGGGAGTACCGCTGACATTCTGCTAATACTCCCGGGCTGGGAGTACCGCTGACATTCTGCTAATACTCCAGGGCTGGGAGTACCGCTGACAATCTGCTAATACTCCAGGGCTGGGAGTACCGCTGACACTGCTAATACTCCAGGGCTGGGAGTACCGCTGACATTCTGCTAATACTCCCGGGCTGGGAGTACCGCTGACATTCTGCTAATACTGCAGGGCTGGGAGTACCGCTGACACTCGGCTAATACTCCAGGGCTGGGAGTACCGCTGACTCTGCTAATACTCCAGGGCTGGGAGTACCGCTGACATTCTGCTAATACTGCAGGGCTGGGAGTACCGCTGACACTCACACATACAATAGAAGAAGTTCATCAGCCATCTCTAACAATCCCGAAAGCTGCTGCAGTTACAAAGACTTCCTATTGCCTGGTGGGCGGGGTCTGCGCTCCCACAATGCCTCCTGACTGCTCCATTGATTTGCATACTTTGACTATTCCTTTGAAATGCTCAATATTCTTTGTATAAAATGTAATATTTAAGCCGAATACATTCTTGCTGAACAGGAAGATACATCAAAGGACTATTTAGGAAGGTGTAGATAAATTTTTTACATTTTCAATAATTGTTTTTTACTCCCCTCCTCTCCTTAATGTGACACTTTCATTTCTTAGAGGGGTTATATACCGTTCAGTGCCTCCAGTGGTTCGTCCTCGCTTCGGCAGGACATATACTAAAATTGGAACGATACAGAGAAGATTAGCATGGCCCCTGCGCAAGGATGACACGCAAATTCGTGAAGCGTTCCATATTTTCTTGCACCTTATGGTGGAATACTGAAGCTTTTGCACTCGTATTGTGTACTATTGCCATGGCTATACCAAAAAATACAATTTAGCACAAGTCACATGGCAAGGTAGATTGTCAGAGTTCTACGTTTTCGCGGAGCTCTTGTATACGGCCAGTCTTGGGACAAGCTGCACTGGGGGCGAAGATGGGGGTGCCAAACTGCACCCCTCCCCCACAGCTCCTTAATTCAACAAAACAAAAAAAAAAGCGAAGGGAATGTGGAAAAATGACAAGGACACCTTAAGATGCGTCCAAGTGCATGCGTTTTTATGTGCATTTGTGCACAGCGCATTTCGAGCAGCCCTTTAATTGCGATGGGCTGCGCTACGCACGCATGAAACATGCACAAAGAGGTTTTTAAAATTGCACCGCAGCAAAGGGCACGGTAAGCATTCTCAGCTGTCGTGAACGCACACACGTTTGCCAGATGTGTGGGGTGCCTTTAGGAACCAATGGCATCCACACGCGTCTGCAGAAGGTAGCACATTTTCGCACGGTGTGGAAAAAGACACAATTTCGAGCATTCTTGATCCACACCGGGTGTGAACTGTCCTTCAGTGTTTAAAGAGGAACTTCACTCCTCCGGACATTTTTTTCTTGTCTGCTGGGTTGTCCTCACATAAACAGCAAAATTCTGTGCCTTTTGGTGTCATCCTTTGCACACCACGTCCCGCGCTGCCGTCCTCTCTTCTTACATCATCGGGGGCCTCCTGTCTTTTCCTGATTTTTGCAGATGGCCCCCTGATGACACCCTGCAGCGCATGCGCAGTGTGGTGTAGATGGCCCAGTGCATGCGCAGTGTGGTGTAGATGGCCCAGTGCATATGTAGTATGGTGCAGATTGCCCAGTGCATGCGCAGTGTGATGTAGATGGCTTTGCGCATGCACAGTGTGGTGTAGATTTACATTTGGATTTGTAGATGTGGTGTGACGCATGTGCAATGTGGTTTAGATGGACCAGCAGGGGTGGACTGACAACCAATGGGGCCCCCGGGCAATAGGGGATCATGGGGCCCCTGTGTCCTTGCCCAAACTCAAAAAAGGCTATGAAAAAGGTACCAGGGGCATCTCATGGGGCCCCCTACTGACCCCAGGCCCTCAGGCAGTGCCCGAGTTTCCAAATGGTCAGTCCACCCCTTTGAACCAGTGCATGTGCAGTAGGTTGTAGATGGCCTACGGCATGCGCAGTGTAGATGACTTTGCACATGCACATTGTGATGTAGATGGCCCAGTGCATGTGTAGTATGGTGCAGATTGCCCAGTGCATGCGCAGTGTGAAGTAGATGGCTTTGCACATGCACAATGTGGTTTAGATTTGGATTTGTAGATGTGGTATGACGCATGCGCAATGTGGTGTAAATGAACCAGTGCATGTGCAGTGTGATATAGAAGGTCTTGCGAATGCATGGTGGTCCCCCATCAGAGGTCCCCCATCATATCAGAAGTTCATCCATCACATGAGAGGATCCTCCATCACATCAGAGGATCCTCCATCACATCAGAGGACCACCATCACATCAGAGGACCACCATCACATCAGAAGTTCCTCCATCACATCAGAGGACCCCCATCATATCAGAAGTTCCTTCATCACATCAGAGGACCCCCATCACATCAGAGCTTCCTCCATCACATTAGTGGACCCCCATCACATCAGAAGTTCCTCCATCACATCAGAGATTCCTCCATCACATCAGAGATTCCTCCATCACATCAGAGATTCCTCCATCACATCAGAGATTCCTCCATCACATCAGAGATTCCTCCATCACATCAGAGATTTCTCCATCACATCAGAGATTCCTCCATCACATCAGAGGACCACCATCACATCAGAGGACCACCATCACATCAGAGGTTCCTCCATCACATTCGAAGGGGTGTCAAACTGGTGGCCCTCCAGCTGATGCCAAACCTCAAGTCCCATCATGCCTCTGCCTTTGGGAGTCATGCTTGTAACTGTCAATCTTGCAATGTCTCATGGGACTTGTAGTTTGGCAACAGCTGGAGGGCCGCCAGTTTGACACCTGTGCAAGGTTCCTCCATCACATCAGAGGTCTTCCATCACATTAGAGGTCCCTCTTCACATCAGCTTCTCCTTCACATAAGATGTCCTCCATCACATCAGAAGAACACTTTTACATCAGAGGTCCCCCCATCACATCAGAGGACTTCCATCACATTAGAGGTCCCTCCATCACATCAGAGGTCCCTCCATCACATCAGAGGTTCCTCCATCACATCAGAGGTTCCTCCATCACATCAGAGGTCCCTCCATCACATCAGAGGTTCATCCATCACATCAGTGGTCCCTCTACCACATCAGAGGTCCCTCTATCACATCAGAGGTCAATCCATCACATCAGAGGTTAATCCATCACATCAGAGGTTAATCCATCACATCAGAGGTTAATCCATCACATCAGAGGTCCCTCCATCACATCAGAGGTCCCTCCATCACATCAGAGGTTCCTCCATCACATCAGAGGTTCCTGTCAAGGTCCTACCTTTTCCCTGAGGTTATGTTACTCCATGTGCTGGCGTCCATCTTGGATTCTGCTGTGCATGATGGGAATCCTTTTATGCCTTCAGGTCTCTGTGGTCCATCCCCCAGAGGGGTGTGGCTGATGACATATAAGCCTGTGGCCCGCACATGCTCTTTGCACTTGTGTCTTGTGTCTTGGTGTTGCTATTACTCTGTTCTGACTCTCGTGACTCTCCTGGTATCTGATTCGGCTTGTGACTTGACTATTCTTTGTATTCTCCCTTGATCTGACCCTCTGTTGCTGAACCCGGCTGTCCTGTACTGTTTTGTCCTGTTGGTGTTGACCCGGCTTGTCTGACTACTCTTTTGTCTCTTCCACCAGCTACACGCCATTGGCGGCGGCCATTACCGCAGCTGAGGTGTCTCGGGGGCCGCGACCTGGTTCCTGGCTGCGTCAAGTCCATCCCCACCATCGGGGGCCCTGGTGAAGGGCAGCCTGGGACTTAGACTCCGCGCCCTGAGGGACTTCGGTCTGTGGGTAGTGGTTGTCGTCAGCCAGTGCGTTACATTGTTAGGCCTGCCTGTCCGTTCCTCGACCCCTGCCCTGACATTACACAAGTGCCATGAACCCTGACGGTGCAGGCACACCTTCGCTCCCAATGCTAGTCGCCAGACTCGATCAACAGGATCACCTGTTGGATCAATTCGCTCAGGCGTTGCAAACTCTGCTTGCACGCACTGCACACCTTGCTCCTGGTGCTATTAGGCCGGTAGTCACTCCGGTGGTCTCTCCCGCAGCTTCTCCGCCTATTGCGTGCACCACCTCGACGGCTGCATCAGTGGCGCCCAGAGGTATGACTGGTTCAGCCCCTCTTCCACAGCGCTTTGGGGGTGAGCCTAGTCAGTGTCGTGGGTTCCTCAACCAGGTGGGTATTTATTTTGAATTAATACCCCACGCCTTTCCGTCTGAGAGGTCAAAGGTGGGGTTCCTAATTTCCCTACTCTCAGACAAGGCCTTGGCCTGGGCAAATCCCTTATGGGAGAGGAACGACCCGGTGATTCAAGATTTTTCCGGTTTTGTCGATGCCTTCCGTAGGGTATTCGACGTACCGGCTTGCTCCGCCTCGGCTGCCAAGCTGCTCATGACCATGCATCAGGGTTCACGGACCGTGGCCGAGTACGCTATAGAGTTTCGTACCCTGGCGGCAGAGGTCGGTTGGAACAATGAGGCTCTGGTGGCTGCGTTTTCCCATGGTCTTTCTGACACATTGAAGGACGAGATTGCAGCTAAGGAACTGCCTGTGGTGTTGGAGGAGCTCATCTCTTTCCTGATCCTGATTGATACCAGGCTCAGGGAGAGGCCTTCACTCAGGGAACGCCTGCGGAGGCCTTCCAATCGACTGGCACCTGCGTTTTCTGTCCCACCCGTTCCTCCCTCTCCTCCCACGCCTCCTGGGGATAGCTTGTCTGGTGGGGAACCCATGCAGCTGGGGTTTGCTCGCCTTTCCGAGGGGGAGCGGGCCGCTCGGCGTCGGGAGGGTCGCTGCCTGTACTGTGGCCTCGGTGGGCACTTTCGGCGGTCTTGTCCGGTCCGTCCGGGAAACGCTCGCACCTGAGATCTTGTCGGGGACAGATCTTGGGTGGAGTTTCCTCGTCCCCGGCGTTCCGCAAGGATAAGCCACTGATCACCGTGGTCCTTTCTTGGACGGAGGGCTCGGTGATGGCCCAGGCGTTGGTAGACTCTGGGGCCGGTGGGTTGTTCTTGGACAGCTCGTTTGCTGCACAGCACTCCATTCCCCTGCAGGCTCACGCTACCCCATTGGTTCTCGAAGCCATAGATGGCAGGCCCCTGCAGCCGCCGCAGGTTACCCACGAGACTCTGCCGATAGAGGTAGCCATTGGGGCTGTTCACAGGGAGTTGGCCTGTTTTCAGGTGATTTCTTCCCCACACTATTCGGTGGTTTTGGGGTATCCCTGGCTCCAGAGGCACAATCCAACCTTCAATTGGCAAACAGCCGAGATTCTCTCATGGTCTCCACAGTGTGGGGCCGGGTGCATCCGGGGGCCGGTTAAGGTATTGTGTGCCTCCTCGGACTCTGCGTTGCCCACCGACTATGGGGAGTACCGGGACGTGTTTGATAAGGTACGCGCTGGTACCTTACCGCCGCATCGTCCTTACGACTGCGCCATATCCTTGCAACCCGGGGCCACTCCTCCGCGTGGCAGGGTGTACCCTCTCTCGGTTGCGGAGAATAAGGCCATGGAGAAGTACGTTGTGGATGTGCTTTCCCGGGGGCACATTCGTAAGTCTACTTCTCCAGCAGGAGCAGGTTTTTTTTTCGTAAAGAAGAAAGGTGGGGAATTGAGGCCCTGCATCGATTATAGGGGTCTCAATCGGATTACCATTAAAAATGCATATCTGATTCCTTTGATTTCTGAGTTGTTCGACCGCCTTAAGGGAGCAACAGTCTTTACCAAACTCGACCTTAGGGCGGCGTACAACCTCGTACGGATCAGACAGGGGGATGAGTGGAAGACCGCGTTTAACACCAGAACCGGGCACTACGAATACCTGGTGATGCCGTTCGGATTGTGTAATGCGCCCGCGGTTTTTCAGGAATTCATAAACGATGTCCTTCGTGATTTGTTGCAGCAGTGCGTAGTGGTTTACCTGGATGACATCTTGGTTTACTCTACCTCCATGGAGTCTCATGTCCAGGATGTCAAGCAGGTGCTGCAACGATTGCGTGAGAACGGACTCTTTTGTAAACTCGAGAAGTGCGAGTTCCATCGATCCCAAGTTGCCTTTTTGGGCTACATAATTTCCGCGGAGGGATTTTCCATGGACCCTCAGAAGGTTGCTGCGGTTCTGCAGTGGCCTCGTCCCAATGGTCTTCGGCCCATTCAGCGCTTTCTGGGTTTTGCCAACTACTATCGGAAGTTCATCAGGAACATCTCCACATTGGCAAAGCCTCTCTCTGACCTAACCAGGAAGGGGAGTAACCCTCACGAGTGGCCATCCGAGGCCATCATAGCTTTCGAGGCTCTGAAAGCCGCCTTTGCTTCGGCTCCGATTCTTTCACATCCCAATCCTGGGTTGCCCTTCGTCCTCGAGGTTGATGCTTCCGAGACGGGAGTAGGGGCTCTCCTGTCTCAGCGTCGGTCACCCGATGGACCCCTACTTCCCTGCGGGTTCTACTCCAGGAAGCTTTCCTCTGCAGAGTGCAACTACCAGACTGGAGATCGGGAGTTGTTGGTCATCATCCTGGCTCTCAAGGAGTGGAGGCACCTGCTCGAGGGTTCCGCGGTTCCAGTCCTCATTCTTACCGATCACAAGAACCTGACTTATCTTTCGGAGGCCAAGAGATTGACACCCCGCCAGGCCAGATGGGCTCTGTTCTTGTCACGCTTCAACTATGTGGTTTCATATTTGCCTGGTTCCAAGAATGTCAGGGCTGATGCGTTATCACGGCAATACTCTGAGTTGTCCAGGGAAGACTCTGAGCCAATCTCAGTTATTCCTCCAGATCAGATCCTGGCTGCCATTCGCACCAGTCTGACCTCTCCTCTTGGGGAGCAGATTTTGGTGGCTCAAACTGATGCTCCTCCCGGGAGGGTAGATGTTTCGTACCCGAGGGATTGCGCACCCGCCTGCTGCGTACCTACCATAACGCCAAAATTGCCGGGCATCCGGGGAAGAACCAGCTGTGTTGGGTCGTCTCTCGCTTATTCTGGTGGCCAACCCTCCGTGCCGACATTGCCTCTTATGTAGCGGCATGTTCAATCTGTGCCCAGAATAAGTCTCCACGGCATCTCCCTTTGGGTGTTCTGCAACCCATTCCCAATGGGGAGCGTCCTTGGTAACATCTAGGTATGGACTTTATTGTAGACCTCCCGGTGTCTCGGGGTCATACAGTCATCCTCATGATCGTCGATCGGTTTTCCAAGATGTGCCATTGCATTCCACTCAGGAAATTACCCACAGCGCAAGAACTGGCCACGGTCTTTTCCAGGGAGATTTTTCGCCTGCATGGGTTGCCTAAGGTGATTGTCTCGGACTGCGGGAGTCAGTTCGTGTCCAGATTCTGGCGCGCCTTCTGCTCCCAGTTGGGTATTAGTCTCTCCTTTTCTTCAGCCTACCACCCGCAGTCCAATGGGGCTGCGGAGCGGTCCAATCAGGCCTTAGAACAATTCCTTCGGTGTTATATTTCAGACCATCAGGACGATTGGGCCGATCTCCTGCCTTGGGCAGAGTTTGCCAGGAACTCGGCGGTCAACTCCTCCTCCGGGATGTCTCCTTTCATGGCCAACTATGGGTTCCAACCCGCGGTATTACCTGAGAGGTTCTCACCACAGGACATTCCGGCTGTGGAGAACCATCTTGCTGCCCTGCGTTCTTCATGGGGGCAGATCCAGAGGGCCTTGAGGGACTCAGCTCAGCGCCAGAAGTTCCAGGCTGATCGCAGACGGTTGCCCGCTCCTTCATACCAGGTCGGCGATCGTGTGTGGTTGTCTACTCGCAACCTCAATCTTCGGGTGCCCACACCAAAACTAGCTCCCCATTTTGTCGGTCCTTTCCGCATTCTCCGCAAAGTGAATCCGGTGGCCTATGCCCTTGCCCTTCCGTCTGGGATGCGGATCTCCAATATCTTTCATGTTTCCCTGTTGAAACCTCTGATCTGCAATCGCTTCACTACCTCTCTGCCTCGGCCCCGTCCTGTCCGGGTTGACGGTCATGAGGAGTATGAGGTGAGCCGGATCCTGGACTCTTGATTGGTGCGAGGTCGATTACAGTTCCTGGTTCATTGGCGCGGTTATGGTCCCGAGGAGTGTTCCTGGGTTCCTTCCGCGGATGTCCATGCCCCTGCCCTCCTCCACGCTTTTCATACCCGCTTTCCTCAGAAACCTTTTGTTGAGCCGCGGAGGGGGAGGGGCCCTTGAGGAGGAGGTACTGTCAAGGTCCTACCTTTTCCCTGAGGTTATGTTACTCCATGTGCTGGCGTCCATCTTGGATTCTGCTGTGCATGATGGGAATCCTTTTATGCCTTCAGGTCTCTGTGGTCCATCCCCCAGAGGGGTGTGGCTGATGACATATAAGCCTGTGGCCCGCACATGCTCTTTGCACTTGTGTCTTTGTGTTGCTATTACTCTGTTCTGACTCTCGTGACTCTCCTGGTATCTGATTCGGCTTGTGACTTGACTATTCTTTGTATTCTCCCTTGATCTGACCCTCTGTTGCTGAACCCGGCTCGTGACCTGTGATTCTCGTCTGCTGTCCTGTACTGTTTTGTCCTGTTGGCGTTGACCCGGCTTGTCTGACTACTCTTTTGTCTCTTCCACCAGCTACACGCCATTGGCGGCGGCCGGTACCGCAGCTGAGGTGTCTCGGGGGCCGCGACCTGGTTCCTGGCTGCGTCAAGTCCATCCCCACCATCAGGGGCCCTGGTGAAGGGCAGCCTGGGACTTAGACTCCGTGCCCTGAGGGACTTCGGTCTGTGGGTAGTGGTTGTCGTCAGCCAGTGCGTTACATTGTTAGGCCTGCCTGTCCGTTCCTCGACCCCTGCCCTGACAGTTCCTCCATCACATCAGAGGTTCATTCATCACATCAGAGGTTCCTCCATCACATCAGAGGTTCCTCCATCACATCAGAGGTTCCTCCATCACATCAGAGGTTCCTCCATCACATCAGAGGTTCCTCCATCACATCAGAGGTCCCTCCATCACATCAGATGTTCCTCCATCACATCAGATGTTCCTCCATCACATCAGAGGTCCCTCCATTGCATCAGGAGCACACTTTCGTATCAGAGGTCCCCCCATGACATCACATCAGAAATCTTCCATCACATCAGAGATACCGCCATCACATTAGAGGTTCCTTCATTACATCAGAGATCCCTCCATCACATCAGAGGTCCCTCCATCACATCAGAGATCCCTCCATCACATCAGGAGCACACTTTCGTATCAGAGGTCCCCCCATGACATCAGAGGTTCCGCTATTACATCAGAGATCCCTCCATCACATCAGAGGTTCATTCATCACATCAGAGGTCCCTCCATCACATCAGAGGTTCCTCTATCACATCAGAGGTCCCCCACTATTACATCAGAGGTCCCTCCATCACATCAGGAGCACACTTTCGTATCAGAGGTCCCCCAATGACATCAGAGGTTCCTCCATCACATCAGAGGTTCCTCCATCACATCAGAGGTTCCTCCATCACATCAGAGGTTAATCCATCACATCAGAGGTTCCTCCATCACATCAAAGATTCATCCATCACATCAGAGGTCCCTCCATCACATCAGAGGTCCCTCCATCACATCAGAGGTCCCTCCATCACATCAGAGGTCCCTCCATCACATCAGAGGTCCCTCCATCACATCAGAGGTCCCTCCATCACATCAGAGGTTCCTCCATCACATCAGAGGTTCCTCCATCACATCAGAGGTTCCTCCATCACATCAGAGGTCCCTCCATCACATCAGATGTTCCTCCATCACATCAGAGGTTCCTCTATCACATCAGAGGTCACCCACTATTACATCAGAGGTCCCTCCATCACATCAGGAGCACACTTTCGTATCAGAGGTCCCCCAATGACATCAGAGGTTCCTCCATCACATCAGAGGTTCCTCCATCACATCAGAGGTTCCTCCATCACATCAGAGGTTAATCCATCACATCAGAGGTTCCTCCATCACATCAAAGATTCATCCATCACATCAGAGATTCATCCATCACATCAGAGGTCCCTCCATCACATCAGAGGTCCCTCCATCACATCAGAGGTCCCTCCATCACATCAGAGGTCCCTCCATCACATCAGAGGTCCCTCCATCACATCAGAGGTCCCTCCATCACATCAGAAGTTCCACCATCACATCAGAGGTCCCTCCATCACATCAGAGGTCCCTCCATCACATCAGAGGTTCCTCCATCACATCAGAGGTTCATTCATCACATCAGAGGTTCCTCCATCACATCAGAGGTCCCTCCATCACATCAGGAGCACACTTTCATATCAGAGGTCCCCCCATGACATCAGAGGTTCCTTCATTACATCAGAGATCCCTCCATCACATCAGAGGTCCCTCCATCACATCAGGAGCACACTTTCGTATCAGAGGTCCCCCCATCACATCAGAAATCTTCCATCACATCAGAGATATCGCCATCACATCAGAGGTTCCTCCATGACATCAGAGGTCCCTCCATCACATCAGGAGCACACTTTCGTATCAGAGGTCCCCCCATGACATCAGAGGTTCCTCCATCACATCAGAGGTTCATTCATCACATCAGAGGTTCCTCCATCACATCAGAGGTTCATTCATCACATCAGAAGTTCCTCCAGCACATCAGAGGTTCCTTCAGCACATCAGAGGTTCCTTCATCACATCATAGGTCCCTCCATCACATCAGAGGTTCATTCATCACATCCTCCATCACATCAGAGGTTCCTCCATCACATCAGAGGTTTTCCACTATTACATCAGAGGTCCCTCCATCACATCAGGAGCACACTTTCGTATCAGAGGTCCCCCCATGACATCAGAGGTTCCTCCATTACATCAGAGGTTCATCCATCACATCAGGGGTTCATCCATCACATCAGAGGTCCCTCCATCACATCAGAGGTCCCTCCATCACATCAGAGATTCATCCATCACATCAGAGGTCCCTCCATCACATCAGAGGTCCCTCCATCACATCAGAGGTTCCTCCATCACATCAGAGTTTCCTCCATCACATCAGGAGCACACTTTTGTATCAGAGGTCCCCCCATGACATCAGAGGTTCCTTCATTACATCAGAGATCCATCCATCACATCAGAGGTCCCTCCATCACATCAGGAGCACACTTTTGTATCAGAGGTCCCCCCATCACATCACATCAGAAATCTTCCATCACATCAGAGATACCGCCATCACATCAGAGGTTCCTCCATGACATCAGAGGTCCCTCCATCACATCAGGAGCACACTTTCGTATCAGAGGTCCCCCCATGACATCAGAGGTTCATTCATCACATCAGAGGTTCATTCATCACATCAGAGGTTCCTCCATCATATCAGAGGTTCCTCCATCACATCAGAGGTTTTCCACTATTACATCAGAGGTCCCCCATCACATCAGAGGTTCCTCCATCACATCAGAGGTCCCCCATCACATCAGAGGTTCATCCATCACATCAGAGGTTCCTCCATCACATCAGAATCTCCCATCACATGAGAGGTTTTCCACTTTTACATCAGAGGTGCTTCCCAATATACTAGAAATTCTGAAGGACCCTCTGCACACTGGTATATACCCTTTCAAGCAGATTATGCAATAAATAGGGATATTTAGTTCACACATATTGCAATACATGCTTAAGCTGGCCAACTGCGTCAAAGTAATCCCTCTATGGCCAACTGCGTCAAAGCAATCCCTCTATGGCCAACTGCGTCAAAGTAATCCCTCTATGGCCAACTGCGTCAAAGTAATCCCTCTATGGCCAACTGCGTCAAAGTAATCCCTCTATGGCCAGTCCTACTCTGCGCTGCCTACGCAAATGCTACTGTGGACACAATGCTAGCATAGGGGAAAAGACACAATGGGGAGAGCTACAAGGTTCAGGTCTGGCTACTGACCCAACAATACAACAAACAAGAGATACCTGCGCTCAAATCCCAACATCTAGTGCATGCATTTATCCATCAGGTGCTAAAGGGGTGTAACCACATATTAACCCTAGAGGTGCTTCCCAATACACTGTCCTCTGAAACAACCACCAATTTCTGTTTGAACCTTTTCATTGCCACCGTAGTATGTCATACAGCAGGGGGCAGGTGGGGGGTTTTATACACACTCCTGGCAATGGGTGGAAGGGGTAGAATGAACATGGTCGCAGCGAACACGGTTGTGGTGTTGGCTGGTTATTTTCAGGTGAAGCTTTGGAGGTGTACCCCCTTCTCTAAGGTCCAAGCAGCACCGCTTGAACCGTGAAGAAGGAGGTACACCCGGAAAGCTTGTCCTGAAAATTTGGATGTTAGTGCACATTAAAAAAAAAGGGATCACGGACAAAACCCAATTATTGGTATGAATACAAATATATATACTCTCATGATAGGGAGGTTGCAGTAATCACTTAAAAAAACATAAAATAAAAGAAAGTTAAAAATATAAATAAAAAAAAATAATGAAAGGAAAAGAATCCTTAATAAAGGATCACAGACAAAACCCAATTATTGGTATGAATACAAATATCTATCCTCTCATGATAGGGAGGTTGCAGTGATCACTTAAAAAAAATAAAAGTAAGTTAAAATTATAAAGAAAAATAATAATAAATAATAATAAAAGAAAAAGAATCTGTAATAACGGATCACGGACAATACCCAATTATTGGTATGAATACAAATATATATACTCTCATGATAGGGAGGTTGCAGTGATCACTTAAAAAAAAAGCAAGTGTTGCAGTAATCACTTAAAAAATAAAAGTAAGTTAAAAATATAAATAAAAATAATAATGAAAGAAATAGAATCTATAATAATCTCAAGAGGGAAAAAAAAAACACATAGCAGAGGATGGTTTCGATCCATCGACCTCTGGGTTATGGGCCCAGCACGCTTCCGCTGCGCCACTCTGCTACTTACAAGTCTGTAGTGATATTTAGTATCTATGTGATCTCTGTGAAGACTTCTTGCAGCTTGGAGGGGTGTGGTTTGTTTTCCCACAATACCTCTTTGCAGGGCTGTAATTTACATGCGGTGCTGTGCCTCACAAAATGCTTTATGCTGCTTATTTCCCTTACTAAACTCAACTTTTTACTTTACAGACATTAATTCCCAGGAAAAGAGAATTGAATGGAATTCATTTGCAATATGGAAATGAGAGTATATAATTGAATTTCTCCATAACGTGGTGATGTCCAGGTGTAGAGGGGTTATATATCGTTCAGCGCCTCCAGTGGTTCGTCCTCGCTTCGGCAGGACATATACTAAAATTGGAACGATACAGAGAAGATTAGCATGGCCCCTGCGCAAGGATGACACGCAAATTCGTGAAGCGTTCCATATTTTCTTGCAATAAAATAAATTGTACTTTGCGCTCTTTTCTTTCTATTTAACTATTAAACAAAAAAAAAAAAATAGAAATAAAAATTAAAATAAAAATATTACATAATATATATAATAGTGTGAGAGCTTCTGGTTTCCGGCACCTGGCTGTACGGCGCTCTGAGCCCCCCCCCCCCCCCCCGCCCTCCCGGGGCTCGGATGAAGTAGAAGCTGCGGTTGTTCGGCACAGGAGCTTCTGACTCATCACAACGGGGGCGGAGTCCATGGAGGGTGATGACTCCACATCTGCGCTCTGCACTGCCGGGTGTTTGGAACTTTAATGTCGCATTAGTGTACCTATCACATCAGAGTCTCCATTCACATCAGAGTCCCCCCTTCACATCGAAGTCCCCCCTTCACATCAGAGTCCCCCATCACATCAGTGTCTCCCTATAACATCAGAGTCCCCCCCCCTTCACATCAGAGTCTCCCAAAAACTTCAGAGTCTCCCTATAACATCAGACTCCCCCTTCACATCAGAGTCCCCCATCACATCAGAGTCTCCCTATAACATCAGAGTCCCACCTTCACATCAGAGGTACCCGTTCACATCAGAGTCTCCCATCACATCAGACGTCTCCCATCACATCAGAGTCTCCCATCACATCAGAGGTCCGCACATGACATCAGAGTCTCCCATCACATAAGAGGTCCCCTATCACATCAGAGTCTCCCATCACATCAGAGGTCCCCTATCACATCAGAGTCTCCCATCACATCAGAGTCTCCCATCACATCAGAGGTCCCCCTTCACATCAGAGGTCCCACATCAGAGTCTCCCTATAACATCAGAGTCCCCCATCACATCAGAGTTTCCCAATCACATCAGAGTCCCACCTTCACATCAGAGGTCCCCCTTCACATCAGAATCTCCCATCACATCAGAGTCCCACCTTCACATCAGAGTCTCCCATCACATCAGAGCTCCCCCTTCACATCAGAGTCTCCCGTCACATCAGAGGTCCCCCTTCACATTAGAGTCTCCCATCACATTCGAGGTCCCCCTTCACATCAGAGTCTCCCATCACATCAGAGATCCCCCATCACATCAGAGTCTCCCATCACATCATAGATCCCCCATCACATCAGAGTCTCCCATCACATCCGAGGTCCCCCATCACATCAGAGTCTCACATCACATCATAGATCCCCCATCACATCAGAGTCTCCCATCACATCAGAGTCTCCCAATCACATCAAAACTCCCACCCCCCCTCACATCAGAGGTTCCTCCAATCCCCCAATCACATCAGAGTCTCCCATCACATCATAGATTCCCCATCTCATCAGAGTCTCCCATCACATCAGAGGTCCCCCATCACCTCAGAGTCTCCCAATCACATCAGAGGTCCCCGCATCACATCAGAGTCTCCCAATCACATCAGAGGTCTCCCCATCACATCAGAATCTCCCAATCACATCAAAGGTCCCCCAATCACATCAGAAGTTCCCCCATCACATCAGAGGTCCCCCATCACATCAGAGGTCCCCCATCACATCAGAGGTCCCCCATCACATCAGAGTTACCCACATCACATCAGAGTCTCCCAATCACATCAGAGGTCCCACATCACATCAGGAGGTCCCCCATCACATCAGAGTTCCCCACATCACATCAGAGTCTCCCATCACATCAGAGGTCCCCTATCACATCAGAGTCTCCCATCACATCAGAGGTCCTCCATTACATCAGAGGTATCACATCAGAGTCTCCCATCACATCAGAGTCTCCCATCACATCAGAGGTCCCCCATCACATCAGAGTCTCCCATCACATCAGAGTCTCCCATCACACTAGAGGTCCCCCTTCACATCAGAGGTCCCCCATCACATCAGAGTCTCCCTATACCATCAGAGTCCCCCCCCATCACATCAGAGTCTCCCAATCACATCAGAGTCTCCCTATAACATCAGAGTCCCACCTTCACATCAGAGGTCCCCCTTCACATCAGAATCTCCCATCACATCAGAGTCCCACCTTCACATCAGAGTCCCACCTTCACATCAGAGCTCCCCCTTCACATCAGAGTCTCCCGTCACATCAGAGGTCCCCCTTCACATCAGAGTCTCCCATCACATCAGAGATCCCCCATCACATCAGAGATCCCCCATCACATCATAGATCCCCCATCACATCAGAGTCTCCCATCACATCCGAGGTCCCCCTTCACATCAGAGTCTCCCATCACATCAGAGTCTCCCAATCACATCAAAACTCCCCCATCACATCAGAGTCTCCTAATCACATCAAAACTCCCCCATAACATCAGAGGTCCCCCTTCACATCAGAGTCTCCCAATCACATCAAAATCCCCCCCCCCCCTCACATCAGAGGTTCCTCCAATCACATCAGAAGTCCCCCAATCACATCAGAGGTCCCCCATCACATCAGAGGTACCACCATCTCATCAGAGTCTCCCAATCACATCAGAGATTCCCCATCACGTCAGAGTCTCCCAATCACATCAGAGGTCCCCCACCACCTCAGAGTCTCCCAATCACATCAGAGGTCCCCCATCACATCAGAGTCTCCCAATCACAACACAGGTCCCTGCATCACATCAGAGTCTCCCAATCACATCAGAGGTCCCTGCATCACATCAGATTCTCCCAATCACATCAGAGGTCCCCCATCACATCAGAGTCTCCCAATCACAACAGGGGTCCCTGCATCACATCAGAGTCTCCCAATCACATCAGAGTCTCACAAATAACATCAGAGGTCCCCCCATCACATCAGAGGTTCCCCCATCACATCAGAGGTCCCCCCATAACATCAGAGGTCCCCCCATCACATCAGAGGTCCCCCCATCACATCAGAGTCTCCCAATCACATCAGAGGTCACTCATCACATCAGAGGTCCCCCATCACATCAGAGGTTCCACATCACATCAGAGGTCCACCCATCACATCAGAGTCTCCCAATCACATCAGAGGTCCCCAAACACATCAGAGGTTCTCCCATCACATCAGAGGTTCCCCATCACATCAGAGGTACCCCCATCACATTAGAGTCTCCCAATCACATCAGACGTTTCCCATCACATCAGAGTCTCCCATCAAATCATAGATCCCCCATCACATCAGAGTCTCCCATCACAGCCGAGGTCCCCCTTCACATCAGAGTCTCCCATCACATCAGAGCTCCCCCTTCACATCAGAGTCTCCCAATCACATCAGAGGTCCCCCACCACCTCATAGTCTCCCATCACATCAGAGGTCCCCACATCACATCAGAGTCTCCCATCACATCAGAGTCTCCCATCACATCAGAGGTCCCCTATCACATCAGAGTCTCCCATCACATCAGAGGTCCCCCTTCACATCAGAGGTCCCCCTTCACATCAGAGGTCCCCCATCAAATGAGAGTCTCCCTATAACATCAGAGTCCCCCATCACATCAGAGTCTCCCATCACATCAGAGGTCCCCTATCACATCAGAGTCTCCCATCACATCAGAGGTCCCCTATCACATCAGAGTCTCCCATCACATCAGAGGTCACCCTTCACATCAGAGGTCCCCCATCAAATGAGAGTCTCCCTATAACATCAGAGTCCCCCCATCACATCAGAGTCCCCCATCACATCAGAGTTTCCCAATCACATCAGAGACCCACCTTCACATCAGAGGTCCCCCTTCACATTAGAATCTCCCAACACATCAGAGTCCCACCTTCACATCAGAGTCTCCCATCACATCAGAGCTCCCCCTTCACATCAGAGTATCCCCCTTCACATCAGAGTCTCCCATCACATTCGAGGTCCCCCTTCACATCAGAGTCTCCCATCACATCAGAGATCCCCCATCACATCATAGATCCCCCATCACATCAGAGTCTCCCATCACATCAGAGTCTCCCATCACATCAGAGTCTCCCAATCACATCAAAACTCCAATCCCCCAATCACATCAGAGTCTCCCATCACATCAGAGGTCCCCCATCACATCAGAGTCTCCCAATCACATCAGAGGTCCCCCATCACATCAGAGGTCCCCCATCACATCAGAGGTCCCCCATCACATCAGAGGTTCCCACATCACATCAGAGTCTCCCAATACATCAGAGGTCCCCTATCACATCAGAGTCTCCCATCACATCAGAGGTTCCTCCATTACATCAGAGGTATCACATCACATCAGAGTCTCCCATCAAATCAGAGTCTCCCATCACATCAGAGTCTCCCATCACATCAGAGTCTCCCATCACATCAGAGTCTCCCATCACATCAGAGGTCCCCCTTCACATCAGAGGTCCCCCATCACATCAGAGTCTCCCTATACCATCAGAGTCCTCCCCCCATCACATTCGAGTCTCCCAATCACATCAGAGTCTCCCTATAACATCAGAGTCCCACCTTCACATCAGAGGTCCCCCTTCACATCAGAATCTCCCATCACATCAGAGTCCCACCTTCACATCAAAGTCTCCCATCACATCAGAGCTCCCCCTTCACATCAGAGTCTCCCGTCACATCAGAGGTCCCCCTTCACATCAGAGTCACCCATCACATCAGAGATCCCCCTTCACATCAGAGTCTCCCAATCACATCTAAACTCCCCCATCACATCAAAACTCCCCCATAACATCGGAGGTCCCCCTTCACATCAGAGTCTCCCAAACATATCAAAATCCCCCCCCCCTTCACATCAGAGGTTCCTCCAATCACATCAGAAGTCCCCCAATCACATCAGAGGTCCCCCATCACATCAGAGTATCCCAATCACATCAGAGGTTCCCCATCACGTCAGAGTCTCCCAATCACATCAGAGGTCCCCCATCACATCATAGTCTCCCAATCACAACAGAGGTCCCTGCATCACATCAGATTCTCCCAATCACATCAGAGGTCCCCCCCAATCACATCAGAGGTTCCCCATCACATCAGAGGTACCCCCATCACATTAGAGTCTCCCAATCACATCAGACGTTTCCCATCACATCAGAGTCTCCCATCAAATCATAGATCCACCATCACATCAGAGTCTCCCATCACATCCGAGGTCCCCCTTCACATCAGAGTCTCCCATCACATCAGAGCTCCCCCTTCACATCAGAGTCTCCCAATCACATCAGAGGTCCCCCACCACCTCATAGTCTCCCATCACATCAGAGGTCCCCACATCACATCAGAGTCTCCCATCACATCAGAGTCTCCCATCACATCAGAGGTCCCCTATCACATCAGAGTCTCCCATCACATCAGAGGTCCCCCTTCACATCAGAGGTCCCCCATCAAATGAGAGTCTCCCTATAACATCAGAGTCCCCCATCACATCAGAGTCTCCCATCACATCAGAGGACCCCTATCACATCAGAGTCTCCCATCACATCAGAGGTCACCCTTCACATCAGAGGTCCCCCATCAAATGAGAGTCTCCCTATAACATCAGAGTCCCCCCATCACATCAGAGTCCCCCATCACATCAGAGTTTCCCAATCACATCAGAGTCCCACCTTCACATCAGAGGTCCCCCTTCACATCAGAATCTCCCAACACATCAGAGTCCCACCTTCACATCAGAGTCTCCCATCACATCAGAGCTCCCCCTTCACATCAGAGTATCCCCCTTCACATCAGAGTCTCCCATCACATTCGAGGTCCCCCTTCACATCAGAGTCTCCCATCACATCAGAGATCCCCCATCACATCAGAGTCTCCCATCACATCATAGATCCCCCATCACATCAGAGTCTCCCATCACATCAGAGTCTCCCAATCACATCAAAACTCCCCCCATCACATCAAAACTCCCCCATAACATCAGAGGTCCCCCTTCACATCAGAGTCTCCCAATCACATCAAAACTCCAATCCCCCAATCACATCAGAGTCTCCCATCACATCATAGATTCCCAATCACATCAGAGGTCCCCCATCACATCAGAGTCTCCCAATCACATCAGAGGTCCCCCATCACATCAGAGGTCCCCCATCACATCAGAGGTCCCCACATCACATCAGAGTCTCCCAATACATCAGAGGTCCCCTATCACATCAGAGTCTCCCATCACATCAGAGGTTCCTCCATTACATCAGAGGTATCACATCACATCAGAGTCTCCCATCACATCAGAGTCTCCCATCACATCAGAGGTCCCCCTTCACATCAGAGGTCCCCCATCACATCAGAGTCTCCCTATACCATCAGAGTCCTCCCCCCATCACATTAGAGTCTCCCAATCACATCAGAGTATCCCTATAACATCAGAGTCCCACCTTCACATCAGAGGTCCCCCTTCACATCAGAATCTCCCATCACATCAGAGTCCCACCTTCACATCAAAGTCTCCCATCACATCAGAGCTCCCCCTTCACATCAGAGTCTCCCGTCACATCAGAGGTCCCCCTTCACATCAGAGTCACCCATCACATCAGAGTCACCCATCACATCAGAGTCTAACATCACATCATAGATCCCCCATCACATCAGAGTCTCCCAATCACATCAAAACTCCAATCCCCCAATCACATCAGAGTCTCCCATCACATCATAGATTCCCCATCTCATCAGAGTCTCCCATCACATCAGAGGTCCCCCATCACATCAGAGTCTCCCAATCACATCAGAGGTCCCCCATCACATCAGAGGTCCCCCAACACATTAGAGGTCCCCACATCACATCAGAGTCTCCCAATACATCAGAGGTCCCCTATCACATCAGAGTCTAAAATCACATCATAGATCCCCCATCACATCAGAGTCTCCCATCACATCCGAGGTCCCCCTTCACATCAGAGTCTCCCAATCACATCTAAACTCCCCCATCACATCAAAACTCCCCCATAACATCGGAGGTCCCCCTTCACATCAAAATCCCCCCCCCTTCACATCAGAGGTTCCTCCAATCACATCAGAAGTCCCCCAATCACATCAGAGGTCCCCCATCACATCAGAGGTACCACCATCTCATCAGAGTCTACCAATCACATCAGAGGTTCCCCATCACCTCAGAGTCTCCCAATCACATCAGAGGTCCCCCACCACCTCAGAGTCTCCCAATCACATCAGAGGTCCCCCATCACATCAGAGTCTCCCAATCACATCAGAGGTCCCCCATCACATCAGAGTCTCCCAATCACAACAGAGGTCCCTGCATCACATCAGCGTCTCCCAATCACATCAGAGGTCCCTCCATCACATCAGATTCTCCCAATCACATCAGTGGTCCCCCCATCACATCAGATTCTCCCAATCACATCAGAGGTCCCCCCAATCACATTAGGGTCTCCCCATCACATCAGAGGTCCCCCCCATCACATCAGAGGTTCCCCATCACATCAGAGGTCCCCCATCACATTAGAGTCTCCCATCACATCAGAGGTCACTTATCACATCAGAGGTTCCCCATCACATCAGAGGTCCCCCATCACATTAGAGTCTCCCATCACATCAGAGGTCCCCGAACACATCAGAGGTTCCCCATCACATTAGAGTCTCCCAATCACATCAGACGTTTCCCATCACATCCGAGGTCCCCCTTCACATCAGAGTCCCACCTTCACATCAGAGTCTCCCATCAAATCAGAGCTCCCCCTTCACATCAGAGTCTCCCATCAAATCATAGATCCCCCATCACATCAGAGTCTCCCATCAAATCAGAGCTCCCCCTTCACATCAGAGTCTCCCGTCACATCAGAGGTCCTCCTTCACATCAGAGTCTCCCATCACATCAGAGATCCCCCATCACATCAGAGTCTCCCATCACATCAGAGTCTCCCAATCACATCAAAACTCCCCCCATCACATCAAAACTCCCCCATAACATCAGAGGTCCCCCTTCACATCAGAGTCTCCCAATCACATCAAAACTCCCCCCTCACATCAGAGGTCCTCCATCACATCAGAGGTACCACCATCTCATCAGAGTCTCCCAATCACATCAGAGGTCCCCCATCACATCAGAGTCTCCCAATCACATCAGAGGTTCCCCATCACATCAGAGGTCCCCCCCCCATCACATCAGTGGTCCCCCCATCGCATCAGAGTGTCCAAATCACATCGGAGGTCCCCCCATCACATCAGAGGTTCCCCCATCACATCAGAGGTTCCCCCATCACATCAGAGGTACCACCATCTCATCAGAGTCTCCCAATCACATCAGAGGTTCCCCATCACGTCAGAGTCTCCCAATCACATCAGAGGTCCCCCACCACCTCAGAGTCTCTCAATCACATCAGAGGTCCCCCATCACATTAGAGTCTCCCAATCACAACAGAGGTCCCTGCATCACATCAGAGTCTCCCAATCACATCAGAGGTCCCTGCATCACATCAGATTCTCCCAATCACATCAGAGGTCCCCCATCACATCAGAGTCTTCCAATCACAACAGAGGTCCCTGCATCACATCAGAGTCTCCCAATCACATCAGAGGTCCCCCCCCAATCACATCAGAGGTCCCCCCATCACATCAGAGTCTCCCAATCACATCAAAGGTCCCCCCATCACATCAGAGGTTCCCTCATCACATCAGAGGTCCCCCCATCACATTAGGGTCTCCCCATCACAACAGAGGTCCCCCCATTACATCAGAGGTTCCGCCATCACATCAGAGTATCCCAATCACATCAGAGATCCCCCATCACATTAGAGTCTCCCATCACATCAGAGGTCACTCATCACATCAGAGGTCCCCCATCACATCAGAGTATCCCAATCACATCAGAGGTTCCCCATCACGTCAGAGTCTCCCAATCACATCAGAGGTCCCCCACCACCTCAGAGTCTCCCAATCACATCAGAGGTCCCCCATCACATCATAGTCTCCCAATCACATCAGAGGTCCCTCATCACATCAGAGTCTCCCAATCACAACAGAGGTCCCTGCATCACATCAGATTCTCCCAATCACATCAGAGGTCCCCCCATCACATCAGAGGTTCCCCCATCACATCAGAGGTCCCCCCAATCACATTAGGGTCTCCCCATCACATCAGAGGTCCCCCCATCACATCAGAGGTTCCCCCATCACATCAGAGTCTCCCAATCACATCAGAGGTCCCCCCAATCACATTAGGGTCCCCCCAATCACATTAGGGTCTCCCCATCACATCAGAGGTCCCCCATCACATCAGAGATCCCCCATCACATTAGAGTCTCCCATCACATCAGAGGTCACTCATCACATCAGAGGTCCCCCATCACATCAGAGGTTCCCCATCACATCAGAGGTCCCCCCATCACATCAGAGTCTCCCAATCACATCAGAGGTATCACATCACATCAGAGTCTCCCATCACATCAGAGTCTCCCATCACATCAGAGGTCCCCCATCACATCAGAGTCTCCCATCACATTAGAGGTTCCTCCATTACATCAGAGGTATCACATCACATCAGAGTCTCCCATCACATCAGAGTCTCCCATCACATCAGAGGTCCCCCTTCACATCAGAGGTCCCCCATCACATCAGAGTCTCCCTATACCATCAGAGTCCCCCCCCCCCATCACATCAGAGTCTCCCTATAACATCAGAGTCCCACCTTCACATCAGAGCTCCCCCTTCACATCAGAGTCTCCCATCACATCAGAGGTCCCCCTTCACATCAGAGTCTCCCATCACATCAGAGATCCCCCATCACATCAGAGTCTCCCATCACATCAGAGTCTCCTAATCACATCAAAACTCCCCCCATCACATCAAAACTCCCCCATAACATCGGAGGTCCCCCTTCACATCAGAGTCTCTCAATCACATCAAAATCCCCCCCCTTCACATCAGAGGTTCCTCCAATCACATCAGAAGTCCCCCAATCACATCAGAGGTCCCCCATCACATCAGAGGTACCACCATCTCATCAGAGTCTCCCAATCACATCAGAGGTTCCCCATCACGTCAGAGTCTCCCAATCACATCAGAGGTCCCCCATCACATCAGAGTATCCCAATCACATCAGAGGTTCCCCATCACGTCAGAGTCTCCCAATCACATCAGATGTCCCCCACCACCTCAGAGTCTCCCAATCACATCAGAGGTCCCCCATCACATCATAGTCTCCCAATCACATCAGAGGTCCCTCATCACATCAGAGTCTCCCAATCACAACAGAGGTCCCTGCATCACATCAGATTCTCCCAATCACATCAGAGGTCCCCCCATCACATCAGAGGTCCCCCTATCACATCAGAGGTTCCCCCATCACATCAGAGTCTCCCAATCACATCAGAGGTCCCCCCAATCACATTAGGGTCTCCCCATCACATCAGAGGTCCCCCCATCACATCAGAGGTTCCCCCATCACATCAGAGTCTCCCAATCACATCAGAGGTCCCCCCAATCACATTAGGGTCCCTCCAATCACATTAGGGTCTCCCCATCACATCAGAGGTCCCCCATCACATCAGAGATCCCCCATCACATTAGAGTCTCCCATCACATCAGAGGTCACTCATCACATCAGAGGTCCCCCATCACATCAGAGGTTCCCCATCATATCAGAGGTCCCCCCATCACATCAGAGTCTCCCAATCACATCAGAGGTCCCCCATCACATCAGAGTCTCCCATCACATTAGAGGTTCCTCCATTACATCAGAGGTATCACATCACATCAGAGTCTCCCATCACATCAGAGTCTCCCATCACATCAGAGGTCCCCCTTCACATCAGAGGTCCCCCATCACATCAGAGTCTCCCTATACCATCAGAGTCCCCCCCCCATCACATCAGAGTCTCCCTATAACATCAGAGTCCCACCTTCACATCAGAGCTCCCACTTCACATCAGAGTCTCCCATCACATCAGAGGTCCCCCTTCACATCAGAGTCTCCCATCACATCAGAGATCCCCCATCACATCAGAGTCTCCCATCACATCAGAGTCTCCTAATCACATCAAAACTCCCCCCATCACATCAAAACTCCCCCATAACATCGGAGGTCCCCCTTCACATCAGAGTCTCTCAATCACATCAAAATCCCCCCCCCTTCACATCAGAGGTTCCTCCAATCACATCAGAAGTCCCCCAATCACATCAGAGGTCCCCCATCACATCAGAGGTTCCCCATCACGTCAGAGTCTCCCAATCACATCAGAGGTCCCCCACCACCTCAGAGTCTCCCAATCACATCAGAGGTCCCCCATCACATCAGAGTCTCCCAATCACATCAGAGGTCCCCCATCACATCAGAGTCTCCCAATCACAACAGAGGTCCCTGCATCACATCAGAGTCTCCCAATCACAACAGAGGTCCCTGCATCACATCAGATTCTCCCAATCACATCAGAGGTCCCCCCCAATCACATCAGTGGTCCCCCCATCACATCAGATTCTCCCAATCACATCAGAGGTCCCCCCCAATCACATCAGTGGTCCCCCCATCACATCAGATTCTCCCAATCACATCAGAGGTCCCCCCATCACATCAGAGTCTCCCAATCACATCAGAGGTCCCCCCAATCACATCAGAGGTTCCCCATCACATCAGAGGTCCCCCATCACATCAGAGGTTCCCCATCACATCAGAGGTTCCCCATCACATCAGAGGTCCCCCATCACATTAGAGTCTCCCAATCACATCAGACGTTTCCCATCACATCCGAGGTCCCCCTTCACATCAGAGTCCCACCTTCACATCAGAGTCTCCCATCAAATCAGAGCTCCCCCTTCACATCAGAGTCTCCCATCAAATCATAGATCCCCCATCACATCAGAGTCTCCCATCACATCCGAGGTCCCCCTTCACATCAGAGTCCCACCTTCACATCAGAGTTCCCCCTTCACATCAGAGTCTCCCGTCACATCAGAGGTCCTCCTTCACATCAGAGTCTCCCATCACATCAGAGATCCCCCATCACATCAGAGTCTCCCATCACATCAGAGTCTCCCAATCACATCAAAACTCCCCCCATCACATCAAAACTCCCCCATAACATCAGAGGTCCCCCTTCACATCAGAGTCTCCCAATCACATCAGAGGTTCTCCATCACATTAGAGTCTTCCCATCACATCAGAGGTCCCCCCATCACATCAGAGGTCCCCCCATCACATCAGAGGTACCACCATCTCATCAGAGTCTCCCAATCACATCAGAGGTTCCCCATCACGTCAGAGTCTCCCAATCACATCAGAGGTCCCCCACCACCTCAGAGTCTCCTAATCACATCAGAGGTCCCCCATCACATCAGAGTCTCCCAATCACAACAGAGATCCCTGCATCACATCAGATTCTCCCAATCACATCAGAGGTCCCCCATCACATCAGAGTCTCCCAATCACATCAGAGGTCCCTGCATCACATTAGATTCTCCCAATCACATCAGAGGTCCCCCCCAATCACATCAGAGGTCCCCCCATCACATCAGAGTCTCCCAATCACATCAAAGGTCCCCCCATCACATCAGAGGTTCCCCCATCACATCAGAGTCTCCCAATCACATCAGAGGTCCCCCCATCACATTAGGGTCTCCCCATCACATCAGAGGTCCCCCCATCACATCAGAGGTTCCTCCATCACATCAGAGGTTCCCCATCACATCAGAGGTCCCCCATCACATCAGAGATCCCCCATCACATTAGAGTCTCCCATCACATCAGAGGTCACTCATCACATCAGAGGTCCCCCATCACATCAGAGGTCCCCCATCACATCAGAGTATCCCCATCACATCAGAGGTCCCCCCATCACATCAGAGTCTCCCAATCACATCAGAGGTCCCCGAACACATCAGAGGTTCCCTCATCACATCAGAGGTTCCCCATCACATCAGAGGTCCCCCCATCACATTAGAGTTTCCCAATCACATCAGACGTTTCCCATCACATCAGAGTCTCCCATCAAATCATAGATCCCCCTTCACATCAGAGTCTCCCATCACATCCGAGGTCCCCCTTCACATCAGAGTCCCACCTTCACATCAGAGTCTCCCATCACATCAGAGCTCCCCCTTCACATCAGAGTCTCCCGTCACATCAGAGGTCCTCCTTCACATCAGAGTCTCCCATCACATCAGAGATCCCCCATCACATCAGAGTCTCCCATCACATGATAAATCCCCCATCACATCAGAGTCTCCCATCACATCAGAGTCTCCCAATCACATCAATACTCCCCCCCTCACATCAGAGGTTCCTCCAATCACATCAGAAGTCCCCCAATCACATCAGAGGTCCCCCATCACATCAGAGGTACCACCATCTCATCAGAGTATCCCAATCACATCAGAGGTCCCCATCACATCAGAGTCTCTAAATCACATCAGAAGTCCCTGCATCACATCAGAGTCTCCCAATCACATCAGAGGTTCCCCATCACATCAGAGGTCCCCCCCATCACATCAGTGGTCCCCCCATCACATCAGAGGTTCCCCCATCACATCAGAGGTCCCCCCATCACATCAGAGGTTCCCCCATCACATCAGAGTCTCCCAATCACATCAGAGGTCCCCCCATCATATTAGAGTCTCCCAATCACATCAGAGGTCCCCCAACACATCAGAGGTTCCCCCATCACATCAGAGGTTCCCCATCACATCAGAAGTCCCCCATCACATCAGAGGTCCCCCCATCACATTACAGTCTCCCAATCACTTCAGAGGTTTCCCATCACATCAGAGGTCCTTCATCACATCAGAGGTCCCCCCATCACATCAGAGGTTCCCCCATCACAACAGAGGTTCCTTCAGCACATCAGAGGTCCCCCCATCACATCAAAGTCTCCCAATCACATCAGAGGTCCCCTCATTATATCAAACATCCTCCATTACATCAGAAGTTCCCCCCCCATCAGAGGACTGGCATCACACCACTTTTTTTTTTTACTTTAAGCAATGAAATATAACTGCTACTTTAAAAAGGTACTTGCCCTCTGGGCAGTCCCAGGAACCCCTTTTATGGCCAATAACTTGCATATAAACCCTCCGATTGGGCACTTTTTAATTTCCAAGTTCAAGACGACTTGCATTGAGTTCGAAGTTCACGGTTAGGTTGGAACGGTCGACTGCAAACCAAACCCGGGGCTGTTCAGCTCTGTGACTAGTAACTGGATACAATGTAACATGTTACTAGAGACACAGCCTGGAGATTGCCCCTCCCTCCTCCCAGAATCCCCTGCTGCTGCTGGGCTCATTTGCATGTGCTGCTTGTACCTGATGCATGGAATTTTCGATGTTGATCCGTGTATGGAACATCAGAGCATGTTGTAAGGAGAAGCTGATCTGACATTCATTTTCCTGAATCTTTATCTCCGCCAATACATTGATTCCCACATCTTTATTAGCAACAATACATTGTTACCAAGCTGTCCGTGAGCTGATACTTCTCTTTCTGAAGGTCCTTATATACCCTTCAGGATCACCCTGGTCTTGTCCTCGCTTCGGCAGGACATATACTAAAATTGGAACGATACAGAGAAGATTAGCATGGCCCCTGCGCAAGGATGACACGCAAATTCGTGAAGCGT